>NC_052069.1:134449586-134720562 GCF_015852505.1 Tachyglossus aculeatus | reverse complement strand
GCTTTAGGAGTGGGGTGAATATCATGTGCTTAAGGGGTAGTAATAATGTTGGTATTTGTTAAGCGCTTACTATGTGCCAAGCACTGTTCTAAGTGCTGGGGTAGACACAAGGTAATCAGGTTGTCCCACGTGGGGCTCAAAGTCTTCATCCCCATTTTACAGATGAGGTAACTGAGGCACAGAGAAGTTAAGTGACCTGCCAAAGGTCACACAGCTGACAAGCAGCAGAGCCGGAATTAGAACCCACGACCTCTGACTCCCAAGCCCGGGGTCTTTCCACTGAGCCACGCTGCTTCACTGTACAGATCCGCGTACAAAGGCAATGCAGAAGGGAAGGTGAATGGGGAAGTGAGGGCTCAGAACAGTTCTCTGGGGACGGGTTCATTCGTCCAGTCATATTTATTGAGCTCTTACCCTGTGCAAAGCACCATATTAAGCGCTTGGGAGAGGACAGTGTAACAGTTAACGGCCCCCAGTGAGCACTACCGTGGCTCTAGCTCTGGAAAACTGCAGCAACGGCTCAGTGCTGAAGTCCTCGGAGCCAGAGTGGAAGTTTCGGGAAGCGGTGTCCCGGCGAAGCTTCTAGTGTTCGTGGCATCAGCATAGTTTGCTAGGGTGGTCGCCACCTCTGGGCTGGGATTACCTTGTGGGCAGGGAATGTGGCTACCAACTCTGCTGAACTCTTCCCTCCCGAACCCGTAGAGGATACGGTGCTTGGCACACAATGAGCAGTCCATAAATACCATTGAATGATGGCCCCGGGAGTTGTATAGTGTTTAATGTTTTAGTGGAATAAGTGGATTAGAGGCAAGCTGGAGCCTCTGTGGCTGCCCCTGTTGGATACGGAACACCAGACACTGCGGTTGCTAATGCTTGACTCCTTTTGAACTAAGTTGGGCAAAAATAATCTCTCACCCTCTCTCTCACCCTCTCAATCTCCCTCTCTTTCTCCATCTCCCTCTCCTCCTCCCCCTCACCTCTCCCTCAATCAATCACATTTATTGAGTGCTTGCTGTGAGCAGAGCACTGTACTAAGCACTTGGGAGATGAAACAGACAGAACAGAATTGGTAGACACCTTCTCTGACCGTAAGGAGCGACAGTCCAGTCTAGAGGGGGAGGCAGACGTGAATATAAATAAATTGCAGGTGTGTACGTACGTACTGTGGGGCTGAGGGGTGAATAAAGGGTACAAATCCAAGGGCAAGGGTGACGCAGAAGGGAGTGGGAGAAGAAATGAGGGCTTAGTTGGGGAAGGCCTCTTGGAGATGTGCTTTTAATCAGGCTTTGAGGGTGAGGAGAGTAATTGTCGGATATGAAGAGGAAGGGCGTTCCAGGCCAGAGACAGGATGTGGGCGAGGGATAGGTGGAGAGATAGACGAGATCGAGGTTCAGAGAATAGGTTGGCATTAGAGAAGCAGAGCGTGCAGACTGGGTTGTGGTAGAAAACAAGAGAGTTAAAATAGGAAAGAGCAAGGTGATCAGGTGCTTTCAACCCAATAGTAAGGAGTTTCAGTTTGATGTGGAAGTGGATGGGGCAACCACTGACAGGCGGGGAAACAAGGCCTGAATGTTTCTGTAGAAAAATGATCCGGGCAGCAGAATGAAGTAGGGACTGGAGTGGGGAGAGACAGGAGGCCGGGAGGTCAGCAAGGAGGCCGATGCAGTAATGAGGTAGAATAAGATAAGCGCTTGGATTAACATGGTAGCAGTTTGGATGGAGAGAGAAGGGCGGATTTTAGCGATGTTGTGAAGGTTGAACCGACAGGATTTGGTGCCACCGACTGTGGGTCGAATGAGAGAGAGTCAAGGATAACGCCAAGGTTATGGGCTTGTGAAACAGGGAGGGTCATGGTGCCGTCTGCAGAGATGGGAAAGTCAGGGGGAGGACAGGGTTTGGGTGGGAAGATAAAGGAATTCTATTTTGGACATGTTAAGTTGGAAAGGTTGGCAGGACATCCAAATAGAGGTGTCCTGAAAACAAGGGGAAATACGAGACTGCAGAGAAGGAGAAAAATCAGGGCTGGAGCTGTAGATTTGGGAATCATCTGCATAGAGATGGTAGTGGAAGCCATGGGAGCGAATAAGTTCCTCAATGGAGTAGGTACAGTGCTCTGCACACAGTAAGAGCTCAATAAATACGATTGATTGATTGATTGACCAAGATGAGCTCTGAGGGATTTCCACAGATTGGGGGTGGGAAGCAGAGGAGGAGCCCATGAAAGATACTGGGAAAGAGCAGCCGGAGAGATAGGAGGAGAACCAGGAGAGGACAGTGTCAATGAAACCAAGGTTAGATAATGTTTCCAGGCAAAGGGGGTGGGCCATGCATTCATTCAGTTGTATTTATTGAGTGTTTACTGTGTGCAGAGCACTGTACTAAGCGCTTGGAAAGTACAGTTCAGCAACAGAGACAATCCCTGCCCACAATGGGCTCACAGTCTAGAAGGGGGGAGACAGACATCAGAGTGTTAAAGACAGTCCACAGCGTTGAAGGCTGCTTAAAGATCGGGGAGGATTAGGATGGAGTAGAGGCCTTTGGATTTGGCAAGAAGGAGATCCGTGGTGAGCTTTGAGGGGGCGGTTTCAATAGACTGAAGGAGGCAGAAGCCAGATGAGATGGGGGTCGAGGAGAGGAATTTGAGACAGCAGGTGTTGACAACTTGCTCAAGGAGTTTGGAGAGGGAGCTGGGGTGATCACTGGAAGGAAACATGGGGTCAAGGGCGGTAGAGGAGACGTGAGCATGATGCATGAGTTCTTCCTTCCTTTCCTTCCCCTTCTCTTTACCCTGCTCCTCCATCAATTTCCCCCTCTAAAGACCACTAGTTTTTAAGCCTCCATCTGAAGCCTTTTGTACTTGTTTCCCATGTTCTTCCTCAAAGTTAGCAGTTTTCCCAGGACCCAGGATTTGCAGTTCTGGATGCTTCTTCCCTCGCTTTGTCCTCTAATCCAAGCAGGGTCTTGCTTTTGGCTTCTTTGGCCAGTGTGTGGGGAGCGTGGATTGGAGTGCTCTTTGTTGCTCCCAGAATGCCCACCCTGAGTTACATCCTCAGGCTCCGGCATCCCTGCCAAATGACTATCAACCAGTCAGTCAGTGGTATTTATCGAGAAGCATCATGCCGTAGTGGATAGAGCACGGGCCTGGGAATGGCATCTAATCCCGCCTCCACCACTTGTCTGCTGTGTGACCTTGGGCAAGTCCCTTCACTTCTTTGGGCCTCAGTTACCTCATCTGGAAAATGAGGATTGAGACTGTGAGATTGGGACAACCCAGTTTGCTTGTATCCACCCCAGTGCTTAGTACGGTGTCTAGCACATAGTAAGCACTTAACAAATACTCTCATTGCTGTTATTGTTGAGCACTTACGTACAGAACACGGTACTCTTGGGAGAGTACAGTACAGAAGAATAAACTTCAGAAGCTCAATTTCAGGGCTCTGCCTCACCAGGCCCCCATCACCCTACACTGTGGATACAGAAAGCAGCCTCCACATAATCCTGGCCTCCACTCCATTTATTTCTTCCAGTGGTCCCCTGCTCCCTTCTGGAGGTTTCGAGAACCTTCTCGCTCTGCCCGAGCCCCCGAACTTGGGGCTGAGTCCCAACTGGACTTCCCAGGATGAGTGAACGACTCCTGTGGAGCTCTCGATCATAGTAGACCACAGGCCTGGGAGTCAGAAGGTCATGCGTTCTAATCCCGGCTCCACCACTTGTCTGCTGTGTGACCTTGGGCAAGTCGTTTCACTTCTCTGTGCCTCCGTTACCTCATCTGTAAAATGGGGAATAAGACGGTAAACGGGACAGGGACTGTGTCCAACCCAATTTACTCATATCCACCCCAGCACTTGCCTGGCACATAATAATAATAATGGCATTTGTTAAGTGCTTACTATGTGCCAAGCACTGATCCAAGCGCTGGGGTCGATACAGGGTTATCACGTTGTCCCACGTGGGGCTCACAGTCTCAGTCCCCATTTTCCAGATGAGGCAACGGAGACACAGAGAAGTTAAGTGACTTGCCCAAAGTCACAAATCTGACCAGTGGCAGAGCCAGGATTCAAACCCACGATCTCTGACTCCCAAGACGGTCCTCTTTCCACTAACTATGTTGCATACATAGTAAGCACTTAACATTCATTCATTCAATCGTATTTATTGAGCGCTTACTGTGTGCAGAGCACTGTACTAAGTGCTGGGAAGTACAAGTTGGCAACATAAATACCATAATAATAATAATAATAATAATAATTATTATTATTATCTAGTCCAATCCTCTGTCTCTGGACAGTCTTCCTCCCTCTTCGCTCTCTGTTCTGATGCCGTGGTGAAGTCCATGGAGCTTGCCAACATCCCTCCCTTGACCACAAGGACCACCCACTAAAGAGTGGAGGCAACCAGCCCAATCCTCTGGCTCCAAGCCGATTTCCTCCACCAAGGCATCAAGACAGAGAGCACATAAGGAAGGGCCTGGAGCGTACTGACGTCTCTCCCTTGACCACAGTGACCACCCACTGTAGAGTGGAGACATCTAGTCCAATTTCCTCTGGGAAAATGGGACAGAGTGTCTTTCCCCATTCGCAAAGATTGGCAGGAAAAGAGGGGCCACCCCGCAAAGCAGTTCTTGAACCCCCACTCTGCAGGGCAGTAGGCACATCCAGCTCATAGGCATGGAGAGCTAATCCCGGTCATAAATAATAATAATAATAATAATGGCATTTATTAAGCACTTACTATGTGCAAAGCACTCTTCTAAGCGCTGGGGAGGTTATGAGGTGATCAAGTTGTCCCACAGGGTGCTCACAGTCTTCATCCCCATTTTACAGATGAGGTAACTGAGGGACAGAGAAGTGTGCCCGAAGTCACACAGCTGACAATTGGCAGAGCTGGGATCTGAACCCATGACCTCTGACTCCAAAGCCCCGTGCTCTTTCCACTGAGCCGCACTGCTTTTCATTCTGAATCTCATTTGGGAGTTTAAAGGTTTGATGGTGTTTTGGGTTAGTCGTTGCCAAGCTCCAGGGCATGTGTCGTGTTTGAAATGGCCTGTGCGTGGGTTGTGTTTTGTCTAGGTCTATTCCCCCTGGCAGCAGCAGGCCGGCTCAGGACCCTCTCTAAAAGCGATCCAGGAGGACGGATTATCGGCGGAACAAAAAAGATTGTAAGTTGCTGCAGTTAATCTTCACTCTGCCTACCAACTGGGCCTCAGCTCTGATTCTGCTACCCGCCTAGGGCCGAGCATCTCAATCAATCAATCAATCAATCATATCTATTGAGCGCTTACTGTGTGCAGAGCACTGGACTAAGAGCTTGGGAAGTACAAGCTGGCAACATATAGAGCCAGTCCCTACCCAACAGTGGGCTCACAGTCTAGAAGGGGGAGACAGAGAACAAAACCAAACATACTCACAAAATCAAATGAAATAAAATCTCGTAACTGGGGCCCGAATTTCCGGTCCAGAAGGAACCGGCTCTAGGGTTTAAGCCTGGTGACTTCTCAGGGCTACCGGGTTGGGGTTCCCCGGGCTCCTGGGGAGAAGGAGGAGGAGGATGAGGGGGAGGAGGAGGAGGAGGAAGAGGAGAGCATGGGTATGGAATATCTGGGGAAGCTAACTCTCATATCATGTATCATTTTGTTCTCTGTCTCCCCCTTTTAGACTGTGAGCCCACTGGTGGGTAGGGACTGTCTCTAGATGTTGCCAATTTGTACTTCCCAAGCGCCTAGTACAGTGCTCTGCACACAGTAAGCGCTCAATAAATACAATTGATGATGATGATGATGATGTACCTGTCCTTGGATTAGCAGATAGAGCATGGGCTTGGGAGTCAGAAGGACCTGGATTCCAATCCCGGCTCCGCCACCCGTCTGCTGTGTGACCTTGTGCAAGTCACTTCACTTCTCCGGACCTCATTTCCCTCATCTGTCAAGTGGAGATTGACAAGGACCGTGTGCAGCCTGATAAATTTAGATCTACCCCAGCCCTTAGAACAGTGCTTGGCCCATAGTAAGCGCTTAACAAGGACCATAATTATTATTATTATTGTTCCCAAGGGCAGCAGCGAGGCTGCTGATGAACAGGCTGTCGGTCTTCCTACTCTTTTTTCCACTTGTGATTTCCCTGTAGTGAAATGGCCACCCTGGGTATCACCCCCTCCCCCCCACACAAACAGCCGTAGTTTGCACGTGGTTGCACTAATCATCATCATCATCATCATCAATCGTATTTATTGAGCGCTTACTATGTGCAGAGCACTGTACTAAGCGCTTGGGAAGTACAAATTGGCAACATATAGAGACAGTCCCTACCCAACAGGGGGCTCACAGTCTAAAAGTCACAATATTTCACTAATCACAATGTTTTTGTGATTCCAGACACTCCAATATGCAGCAGCTGTTTACCGCCTGGTCCTACCCTGTCGGAGAAAGATGGAGTCAACTGAAACTGATATCGGCTAATCTCCCCACGCTGGATAGGTGAGCTCCTGCCCAGAGGGGCTTTTCCCAGCCCACTGCTCAGCTTATCAGGGGGAAATGAAGAGTGGCAATAGTATTTATTAAGTGCTTACGGCGTACTAGACCCCCGTGAAGAAATTGCACAGGTGAGAGTGAGAGACGGGCCCTGGACTAAAACCGGGTTCCGAAATGGGGGGTCTTTGGGCTCGGATGGTTCCACATCTGGCCCCAACTGAAATCAGGGCCTCCTGCGTATACGGGCTTGTATCCCGAAAGGCTGCCTGGGCAAGAGCGTGGAAAGGTCGATCTATGCCGTCAATCCAGCTGGGGAGTGCTCTTCTCAGCAGCCCCTGAGGCTGTCGAGCCTAATTCCTTTGGACAAGTCAACCCTCTGGAAAGCGAACCACAGTTTGGTTTCTGAGAATCATAATGTTTGCCTCCCAGGCCAAAGTCCCACGTCACTTAGTTTGGAGATGGAGTGAGAAAACACTGTCCACACACAGTGAACTCTCGGTTATCCGTGTCAAAGAAGGGAATCGATCGATCCGTCGATCGGTGGTATTTATTGAGTGCCTACTGTGTGCAGAGTATAGTGCTGAGCGCTTGGGAGAGGCCAGTACAAGAGTTGGTAGACACGTTCCCTGCCCTTAAGGAGCTTCCAGTCCAGGAAAGAAGGTTCAGTGCCAATACCAGACCAAGGATGATGGAAAACATTATGGGGAACAGGGGTTTGAGATGAGGGATTTTGGGGCCTCAGCTGGGTAGTAGTGGGGAAGTATACAAATTGATTTGCTTGTCTCTACCCTAGCATTTAGTACAGTGCCTAGCACATAATAATAATAATAATGGTGGTTATTAAGCGTTCACTATGTGCCAAACACTGTACTAAGCGTTGGGGTGGATACAAGCACATTCTGTTGGACACAGTCCCTGTCCCACCTGGGGCTCACAGTCTCAATCCTCATTTTACAGATGAGGTCCCTGAGGCACAGAGAAGTGAAATATTTGCCCAAAGTCACACAGCAGACAAGTGGCAGAGCTGGGATTAGAACCTGTGACCTTCTGATTCCCAAGCCCATGATCTATCCACTAGGCCATGCATTTAACAAATGCCATTAAAAACATAAAGAGTACTGTGAAGTCTCCTCCTCAAGACCATAAGATCACTGTGGGCAGGGAACGTGCCTGCTAATTCTTTTGTACTGTTCTGTCCCGAGTGCTCTGAACATTGTAAGTACTCAGTAAATATCACCGATTGATTGAGGTTAACGGAGACCACAGAGGATTTCTCTTTTCTTTTCTGACTTGTCTGGGAAACCTAGAGAAGAGAAGGTCTCACCAAGGCAGGTGGAATGAGGGAGTTGGGCTAACACGAACCAATTTGGGTCGTCTTGGAGATGGAAAGGTAATAGGACTGCATTGTTTAGTTTGTTTTTTTTTTGCTCTTCTAGATTTCTCCAGCACTTTGCCGTCAGCAGCGTGAGTCCTGAGCCAGTAATGAGAACTCATCTTCCCGTGGTCTTGCAGCAGCAGCAGGCTGAACTCCTCCCCGCTCGCCAAGCCGTGGATGACAAGGTAAAAGAATCCAACCGGGAGTCCGGGAGTGGGAAGAAAGGGAGAGGGCGGGGTGGGGAGAGCCATCACTTTCCAGGCCTCGGATTTTCCTTTGTGCCGAACAAAGGGAGCCGGACGGAGAGCCTCCATCGATACGGCCAGGCTGGCTCCCGCCTCCCCCAGGCCCGGGATACGTGAGAGGGAGCGAGGCTAGGGAGTTACACAACCGTAGGAGGTTATACAACACTTACATAATCTTGGGCAGATCATTTCTTGTCTTCCCCTCCTCCGAGGGGCCTTTCTGCTCCCGCCCCCTCTACTAGTCAGCCCGGAGAAGAGCTGCATTTGGAGGAGGGGTTCGGCTGGGGTTCCCCCGGAGTTTAGGTCGCTCTGAAGCCCAGCCCCCTCCAGCCCCTTCCATAGAGCCTCTTGCCCCCTCCCCACCTCCGATGAAATCTCCTTGCTGCCGGGGAAGACGAGGGATCCCTTGGGGAGAGGTGGGAGTGGGTGGCCAGGTCCCAGACGGAGAGCAGAGAAGGGGACAAGTCGACCAGGGGCAGGAGAAGCAGCATGGCATATTGGGTACATCACAGACCTGGGAGCCAGAAGGACCTGGGTTCTAATCATGGCTCTGCTGCTTGTCTGCTGCGGGACCTTGGTCAAGTCCCTTGACTTCTCTGGGCCTCAGTTCCCTCATCTGTAAAATGGGGTTTAAGAGTGTGAGCCCCATGAGGGACAGGGACTGTGTCCAACCTGATTCACTTGTATTTACCCCAACGCTTAGAACAGTGCTTGGCACATAGTAAGCGCTCAGCAAGTACCATTATCATCCTCATCAGCCTCCTCTCTGCTAGAGAAGAATGGGTGATAGGTTCCCCGAGTGCTTATTCATTTTATTTTATTTTATTCTATTTTAAAGCACTTTCTATGTGCCAGGCACCATACTAAGCTCCGAGATAGATGCAAGCTGGTCAGGGTGGACGCAGTTCATGTCCCACACGGGGGCTTGCCAACCCATCCCCATTTTACAGATGAGGGAACTGAGGCCCAGGGAAGTGAAGTGACTGCCCCAAGGTCACACAGCAAACAAGTGGCCAAGCCGGCACTAGAACCCAGGTCCTTCCAACTCCCAGACCTGCGTTCTATCCATTAGACCACACTGTCACCCCCATCTTCTGGCTGTGACCTCAGCCTCACCCCCTCCACCAGACTTCTCTCTGTTGGAGAAGACTGGGAAGTATGTTGCCGAGACGGGGATTACTCGCTATTCCAGACACTCGGCTGGGGCAAGGCAGGGAGAATAAATGAAAGGTCGGTCCCTTCAGATGCTTGCCCAGGGCCCCGCTTGGAATTGGCGCCGTCCACACGGCAGATGGAGGGCTCCTGCTTGTCCGTCCTCAGGACCTCCTCCGGTTGCATTAGAACCGATCAAACTGGACGATTGTGTCTCCACTCTGTAGGTGACCATCAGCGTCCTCACCGGCCTCCCGGGATGCCACGCCAGCGATCTCTGCACGTTCCTGGTGTCTTTCCACAAGGAAGAAGGGAGGTTGGTCCAGGGCAGGTTTCCCACTTGGTTGGGGTCGCGGGTGGGAATTTCTGCTAATGTTCCGCAGGCCGAGCTCTTGAGGGAGGGAGCTCTAGGGTGAGGATCATTTCCTTCTTAGACTGTGAGCTCGTTGTGGGCAAGAATGTGTCTGTTGTTATGTTGTCCTCTCCCAAGCCCTCAGTACAGTGCTTTGCACACAGTAAGCACTCAGTAAATACGATTTGCATGAATGAATGAATGGTAGCACTCCTCAGTCAATCAATCAATCAATTGTATTTATTGAGCGCTTACTGTGTGCAGAGCACTGTACTAAGCGCTTGGGAAGTACAAGTTGGCAATATATAGAGGCAGTCCCTACCCAACAGTGGGCTCACAGTCAATCAATCAATCACATTTATTGAGTGCTTACCGTGTGCAGAGCACTGGACTAAACACTTGCGAGAGTACCGTGCAAAGAGTTGGTAGACACATTTCCTGCCATAATTGAGCTCACAGTCTAGAGTGGGGTACAGGCATTAATCTAAATCATAAATTTTAGGTGTAGACATAAGCACTTTGGGGCTGGGAGGGAGGATGGTTAAAGGGAACAAATTGGGATGACGCAGAAGTGGGTGGGAAAAGGGGAAATGAGGGCTTAGTCGAGGAAGGTTTCTTGGAGGAGATGGGCCTTCAGTAAGGCTTTGAAGCGGAGGAGAGTCATTGTCCATCGGATGTTAAGAGGGAGGACCTTCCAGGCCAGAGGCAGGTTGAGGGCGAGGGATCGATGGCGAGATAGGTGAGATCAAGGGGCAGTGAGTAGGTTGGCTGTAGAGGAGCGAAGTGTGCCATCTGGGTAGTAGGAGGAGAGCAGCGAGGTGAGGAAGAAGTGATTGAGAAGGATCCCGGTCTGAGGCTGGGTCACTCAATCAGCGGCATTTGTCAAGTGCTCACCGTGTGCAGAGCACTGAACTCAGAGCTTGAAGGACGGTGGGTCGCAGTGGATGGCGAGCAGCGTTGTCCTCCAAAGGATGAGACCCAGGTGGCTGTTCAGACACAAGACCAGATAAAATATTTGGGCTCCGTGGCATCAGTCTGGAAGGGCAGCTGAGAGGTGGGCTGGGCATTGGGAGTCTGGACCGGGCCTGAGTCCTAGAAAGGGCTCACCCCTCCCCATCTTGCTGAGTGCCAACGTTTCCCAGGCCGATCTCTGCCCCTCACCCCCCAAGCAGGGGAATTCTGAGCTCAGACCCTGGGCACTAGCCCCTCTGGCCCCTACCCCGATGGGCACCAGCCCATCCAGGGAGTTGCCCTGTCTCAAACTGCAAAGCGTGTCCTGCCCACGCTCCGTTGCCTCCATTGCCGCCACCGATGGGCACCCGCCCTTTCGTATCACCAACCCCTTCGGCCCTGGTGTCCGGCCAACGGCGCCAGACACCGTGCCACTGGGGTTTAAAGCAGAGTCTCCTTCCTCGTCTCTGTGGTGCCCGTTGGAGGGGTTTGAGCCGTCGGGGTGGGGCGAGGGGTTGGGGAAAGAATCCAGCGTGCCCCCCACCCCGGGGGCCTTCCATTGGCGATGGCAGGTGGATGATCTACCGGCAGACGATGGACAGCTCGGAGTGCTTCAGTGCCGCCCACTTCCAGCGCTACCTGACCAGTGCCCTGGAAGCGCAGCGGAACCGCGGAGTGCGCCAGGCGGCCTACGCCTGCAAGAAGACCAGGCTCCTTGTGGTCTTGCAAGGGTAAGAGTCAAACCGGAGGGGGCTGTGGCGTTCGGGATGATCAGGCAATCGGTGGTGTTCGTTGAGCGCTTACTGTGTGCAGAGCACTGGACTCAGCGTTTGGAAGAGGACAACGCGACCACCTGATGAGCTTGTATCTACCCCCGGGGCTTAGAACAGCGCTTGACACATAATAAGAGCTTAACAAATGCCATCGTTCATTAGAAGTCACGTTCCCCCAAGCGGCAGGGCGTCAGAAGGTCTTGGGTTCTAGTTCCGGCTCCGCCGCTTACCTGCTGCGTGACCTTGGGCAAGTGACTTCACTTGTCTGGACCTCAGTTACGTCATCTGAAAATGAGCATTGAGACAGTGAGCCCCAGGTGGGACAGGGACTGTGTCCAACCTGATTTGCTTGTATGTATCCCAGCGCTAGTACAGTGCCTGGCACATAGTAAGCGCTGAACAAATGCCTTAGTTATTAATATTAATGAGCTTACAGTGTAGACGGGTAGTAGGTATGAATGTCACTGGCCCAGGGCTTCGTCCCTTTTCCCGATCCAGTGACGTCTAAAGAGACCCCCGTTTCCCAGCGGTGACAACCTCGCGGGCGCATCGTCACGGAGGGCCGATGGAATAACATCTCCTTGGGTCATTTTGGGCAGGTTCACCTCGGGCGATGGCCAGAAGGATATTGAATTCCCACCTCCAGGCGTGGTGGCTTGGCACACGTTCTTCCCTCTCTATCAATCAATCAATCAAGCGTATTTATTAAGAGCTTACTGTGTGCAGAGCACTGTACTAGGCGCTTGGGAAGTACAAGTCGGCAACACATAAATTCATAATTCTCTAACTAATTCCGATTAATTGAGGGGCCACATGAGCATAATTAGGGGCTTCAGGGGCTTGCCATAGTGCGGGTTAAGGGGAAGAGGCCTCAGGGAAGGGCCAGCTCCCCCATTACATTCTGGGCCCCCGGAAACATGTCACACTGAGCAGGAGGGACCGTCGCGGGGTCTGGCTGGAGATGAAACCAACTAATGGAGAGTTACTCTGGGCACCTGTGAGACTTGTATGCCTCCTTTGACAACAGTCGCTCCCACAGCCCGGGCCATGGAATCGTCTGCGGGGGCCAAGCTCACCTCCTTGTATTTAGTTATAATGATGCCTGTCTCCCCCTTCTAGACTGCAAGCTCGTGGTGGGCAGGAAATGTGTCCGTTTATTGTTGTAGTGTACTCTCCCACAATAATAATAACAATTATATTGCTATTATTATTATTACTTGTCGTGGCGTACCCAAGAGGGGAGGAAATAACTGCTTGCCCTGAGCTTTATTGCATTGTGAAATTATGGTCGGAAGCTGGCTTGAGGAGAGGCTGAGGGCCCAGATTTATTCGTGCTCTGGCCCCCTGGTGATTTCTAGACCTGGAGGGGCTGTGAATGAGTGTGGGGGGAGAAAGAGGGTCTGGAGAGGACCAGGGGCTGCACTCAACATCATTTTTAGTTTTGCAGTCTGCTGGTGCAGGTGGGAATCGAGGGGGTGCGAAAGGGCAGGGAAAATGCCCTGGAGGATCCATTAGCGACTCAGGAGCATCCTTGTTGACAGCCAAGCCAGCCCCGCTTCCAGGACCCTTGCCCGTGAGCCATGTAGCAGCTGTTCTTGCAGTTGCACCCTCAGTGGAGCGCTTAATAAATGCCATTATTATTATTATTATTATATGTATTTATGTTTGTACATATTTATTACTCTATTTTACCTGTACATATTTATTCTATTTATTTTATTTGGTTTCTATGTTTTGATTTGTTGTCTGTCTCCCCCTCCTAGACTGTGAGCCCCCCGTGGGACAACCTGATCACCCTGTAACCTCCCCAGCGCTTAGAACAGTGCTTTGCACATAGTCAGCGCTTAATAAATGCCATTATTATTATTATTATGGTCTGATTGGCATAGACTCCATGCTGGGCATGACCTGTACCAGCTGCCCTGGGTACCTCATCCACCTTGACGCTGTGGTCAAGGATGAGCAAGTCTTCTTACGAGTTCTCAGCTGAGGAGAGAGCCAAGTAACCAGTGCCTACTGGGAAAACGGCCATGCTTCCACATCCGTCTCACCCTCTGACTCGGGGCCAATTTCTCCTCCTCGCTGTCCCAAGCCAGGAGGATTTTATTTTCGTCCCGGGATAGAACACTCACCACCCTGGCCGAGCCCCAGGGCCTGGTATTGTGAAGTTTTTAATTGAATTAACACAAATTACCACCCAATTCGAATTCAAAACCAGGGAGGGGCCACCTCCGGTGGGGGACCGTCCCCAGGAGGCGTTGGCTCAGGGGCTCTGGAGCCTTCCCTTTTGCTCCAGCTAGGCACTTTTTTTCAAAAAATGGTATTCGTTAATAATAATAATAATAATAATGATGGCATTTATTAAGCACTTACTACGTGCAAGGCACTGTTCTAAGCACTGGGGAGGTTACAAGGTGATCAGGTTGTCCCACGGGGGGCTCACAATCTTAATCCTCGCAATCCCCATTTTACAGATGAGGTAACTGAGGCCCAGAGAAGTGAAGTGACTTGCCCAAAGTCACACAGCTGACAATTGGCAGAGCTGGGATTTGAACCCATGACCTCTGACTCCAAAGCCCGTCCTGGTTTCCACTGAGCCACGCTGCTTCTCCGTGTACTAAACCCTGGGGTAGATCCTAGCTAAGCAGGTTGGACACAGTCCGTTTCCCACAGGGGGTTCACAGTCTTCTCCATCCCCCCCGCCTTACCTCCTTCCCTTCCCCACAGCACCTGTATATATGTATATATGTTTGTACATATTTATTACTCTATTTATTTTACTTGCACATATCTATTCTATTTATTTTATTTTGTTAATGTGTTTTGTTTTGTTCTCTGTCTCCCCCTTCTAGACTGTGAGCCCACTGTTGGGTAGGGACCGTCTCTATATGTTGCCAACTTGGACTTCCCAAGCGCTTAGTCCAGTGCTCTGCACACAGTAAGCGCTCAGTAAATACGATTGATTGATTGATTGATTCATCCCCATTTGGCGGATGAGGGAACTGGGGCCCAGAGGAGTGAAACGACTTGCCCAGGGTCGCACAGCACGCAAGTGATGGAGCCGGGATTAGAACCCAGGTCATTCCGACTTCCAGGCTCAGGAGGCTGTATCCACCATCCTCTCCTCGTCCCAACCTGGACTCCAGCCAAGCTCTTACCCCCCATTCCCAGACCCGGAAAGCAAGCCCCTACCTCATCCCCACCCTCCCACCCCCCGGGCGGTTGACGGGGGCAGCAGCCCGTCCTGTCCGTAAGAGGCAGAACTCCTCGGGCCCTGGCTCCGGCCCAACCCGGCATGCCTCGGCCACACGCTCGAGGACAGAATGTCTCTCCGGGCACAAAGGCTGCCCGCCAGCATCCCGTCCCGCCCTCCTCTCCCTTCAGTGACCAAAGGGTCACGCAACGCTGGAAATGTTGGCCAAGTCCAGGCAGCCGGGCGGGGTTCCCTCGGTCCCTGGTCCCGTGGGGAAGGGCCATTGTGTGGAAATGACCGCACATGCAGGTTTCCTTTAAGGCTTTCATCGGGCGGGCAGTATTGTTCGGGATCGAGGCCGCCGTCTCACGTAACCCGGCTCACCTTGCGAGCCACTCCGGGCCCCGGCGGGAAGGCTCGGGCCCTCCAAGGCAGAGGCCTCTAGGTTTTCAGGCGGCTGGCCTGGGCTTTGATTCTGGTTGAAAAGGTGAAATTCCAGTCCAACCCCCAGAGCCCCAGCCTCGAGCACTTCCCACGGCTGGGGCTGGGCCTCTGTGTCCCCCAGAGCCGTGTTGGCATTCCTCTCGTTTCGGTGGCACAGGCTCCCGTCCGCACCCCCAGCCCTCCTCATTTGACACGGAGTCAGCGTGACTGGGCTCGCCCGTTCCCAGGGGCTGATGCGGGAGGACAGGGGGCGGGTGGAGGCCGAGGGCTTTGAGGATGCCATCTCCTGCGAGCACAGTCGGAGAAGGTGGCTATCAGGAGAGCGGGCTCCTTGACGGCTGATGGAGGCCTGCCCACTCACTTCTGTGGGGGGGCCTCCTCGCTTCGGGGGCTTTTGGGTCTCCCGGCCGCTCTGAGGAGGGTGGGCTGGGTCCCGGCCCCGGTTAACCTCTCCCTCCTCTCAGGACAGAAGCACCTCCTCCCCATCAGAGGGCAGGTAACAATAATAATAATAACTGTGGTATATGGTAAGCATTTATTATGTGCCAGGCACTACACTAAGTTCTGGGGGAGATAAAGGTAATTCCATTTGGACACAGTCCCTGTCCCCCATGGGGCTCACAGTCATAATCCCCATTGTACAAACGAGGGAACTAAGGCCCAGAGAATCAATCAATCGTATTTATTGAGCACTTACTGTGTGCAAAGTGACTTGCCCAAGGTCACACAGCAGACAGGTAGCGGAGCTGGGATTAGAACCCGCTCCTCAAAAACTCCAATGGTTGCCTATCCACCTATACATCAAACAAAAACTCCTCACCCTTGGCTTTAAAGCACTCAGTCACCTTGCCCTCTCCTACCTCACCTGGCTTCTCTCCTTCTACAACCCAGCCCGCACACTACGCTCCTCTGGTGCCCCAAACCTCCTCACTGTGCCTCGTTCTCACCTGTCCCACCGTCGATCCCTGCCCTCTGGCCTGGAACGCCCTCCCTCCTCAAATCTGTCCCTTATTCTCCCCCGTTCAAAGCTTTACTGAAGGCACAGCTCTTCCTCGAGGCCTTCCCAGACTAGGCCCCATTTTTCCTCGTCTCCCACTCCCCTCTGCATCGCCCTGACTTGATCATTTTGCTCTTCCCCGCTCTCAGCTCCACAGCACTCACGTCCGTCTCTGTCATTTTATTTATTTGTATTGACGTCTGTCTCCCTGACTCTAGCCTCGAAACTTGTTATGGTCAGGGAATGTCACTGTTTATTGTTATATCATACTCTCTCAATTGCTTAGAGCCGTGCTTTGCACATAGTAAGCGCTTAACAAATGCTATCATTATTATTATTAGTAAAGTGCTCTGCCTACAGTAAGCGCTTAACAAATGCTATCATTATTATTAGTAGTAAAGTGCTCTGCCTATAGTAAGCGCTCAATAAATATGATTGAATGAGTGAATGAAGCCAGGTCCTTCCAACTCCCAGCCCCTGGCTCTATCTACTAGGCTACGCTGTCGAGAGGCCCATTGTTGTCTGACTCCAGTCGGTGCGGGGACTCGCACGTATTTGATGCTAACCCACTTCCCCGGCCTGCCTCGGTGGGACCCGTAAGAATAGCGGGGAGGGGGCACGGGACTTTTACTGGGCTGGAGAATAACATGGCGTCCTAAGACGCAAGCCACAGACGAGGCACAGGGCACACTAGACCCTCGTCCGGACTCTGGCATGTTGGCCGGGAGGGGACCCCGGGATGGGCAGGCCGGTTTAATCTCCGTCGTGCCCCCCGTAACGGGGGCAGCACTGGGGAAAACGGAGCTGTTGCCCACTCTGGACCCAATAAAGGTGGGCACCTGGGTGTCAAACGGGCTCACCAGTGGATGCCCAGCCACCCCAGACCCTGAGGCTGAAGGTGAATTTCAGGGCCACGGCCAAGATGTCACCCGCCACACGTCTGCTGTGAGAACTTGGGCAAATCGCTTCCCTTCTCTGGGCTTCAGTTCCCTCATTCATAAAATGGGGATGGAGACTGTGAGCCCCAAGTGGGACAGGGACTGTATCTAACATGATTAGGTTGCATCTACCCCAGAGCTTAGGGCAGTGCCTGGCACATAGTAAGTGCTTAACAAGTGCCATGGGAGCTCACTGTGGGCAGGGAATGTGTCTGTTTATTGTTCTGTTGTCCTCTCCAAGCGCTTAGTACAGTGCTCTGCACACAGTAAGCGCTCAATAAATACGATTGATTGATTGATTGACAGGGACAGTATCTAACCTGATTAGGTCGCATCTGCCCCAGAACTTAGAACAGTGCCTGGCACATAGTAAGTGCTTAACAAGTGCCATGGGAGCTCACTGTGGGCAGGGAATGTGTCTGTTTATTGTTCTGTTGTCCTCTCCAAGTGCTTAGTACAGTGCTCTGCACACAGTAAGCGCTAAATAAATACGATTGATTGATTGATTGACAGGGACTGTATCTAACCTGATTAGGTTGCAGGGAATGTGTCTGTTGATTGTTCTGTTGTCCTCTCCAAGCGCTTAGTACAGTGCTGTGCACACAGTAAGCGCTCAATAAATACGATTGATTGATTGATTGACAGGGGCAGTATCTAACCTGATTAGGTTGCATCTACCCCAGAGCTTAGAACAGTGCCTGGCACATAGTAAGTGCTTAACAAGTGCCATGGGAGCTCACTGTGGGCAGGGAATGTGTCTGTTTATTGTTCTGTTGTCCTCTCCAAGCGCTTAGTACAGTGCTCTGCACACAGTAAGCGCTCAATAAATCCGATTGATTGATTGATTGACAGGGACTGTACCTAACCTGATTAGGTCGCATCTGCCCCAGAGCTTAGAACAGTGCCTGGCACATAGTAAGTGCTTAACAAGTGCCATGGGAGCTCACTGTGGGCAGGGAATGTGTCTGTTTATTGTTCTGTTGTCCTCTCCAAGTGCTTAGTACAGTGCTGTGCACACAGTAAGCGCTCAATAAATACGATTGATTGATTGATTGACAGGGACTGTATCTAACCTGATTAGGTCGCATCTGCCCCAGAGCTTAGAACAGTGCCTGGCACATAGTAAGTGCTTAACAAGTGCCATGGGAGCTCACTGTGGGCAGGGAATGTGTCTGTTTATTGTTCTGTTGTCCTCTCCAAGCTCTTAGTACAGTGCTCTGCACACAGTAAGCGCTCAATAAATACGATTGATTGATTGATTGACAGGGACTGTACCTAACCTGATTAGGTCGCATCTACCCCAGAGCTTAGAACAGTGCCTGGCACATAGTAAGTGCTTAACAAGTGCCATGGGAGCTCACTGTGGGCAGGGAATGTGTCTGTTTATTGCTCTGTTGTCCTCTCCAAGCGCTTAGTACAGTGCTCTGCACACAGTAAGCGCTCAATAAATACGATTGATTGATTGATTGACAGGGACTGTATCTAACCTGAGTAGGTCGCATCTGCCCCAGAGCTTAGAACAGTGCCTGGCACATAGTAAGTGCTTAACAAGTGCCATGGGAGCTCACTGTGGGCAGGGAATGTGTCTGTTTATTGCTCTGTTGTCCTCTCTAAGCGCTTAGTACAGTGCTCTGCACACAGTAAGCGCTCAATAAATCCGATTGATTGATTGATTGACAGGGACTGTACCTAACCTGATTAGGTCGCATCTGCCCCAGAACTTAGAACAGTGCCTGGCACATAGTAAGTGCTTAACAAGTGCCATGGGAGCTCACTGTGGGCAGGGAATGTGTCTGTTTATTGTTCTGTTGTCCTCTCCAAGTGCTTAGTACAGTGCTGTGCACACAGTAAGCGCTCAATAAATACGATTGATTGATTGATTGACAGGGACTGTATCTAACCTGATTAGGTTGCAGGGAATGTGTCTGTTGATTGTTCTGTTGTCCTCTCCAAGCGCTTAGTACAGTGCTGTGCACACAGTAAGCGCTCAGTAAATACGATCGATTGATTGATTGACAGGGGCAGTATCTAACCTGATTAGGTCGCATCTACCCCAGAGCTTAGAACAGTGCCTGGCACATAGTAAGTGCTTAACAAGTGCCATGGGAGCTCACTGTGGGCAGGGAATGTGTCTGTTTATTGTTCTGTTGTCCTCTCCAAGCGCTTAGTACAGTGCTCTGCACACAGTAAGCGCTCAATAAATCCGATTGATTGATTGATTGACAGGGACTGTATCTAACCTGATTAGGTTGCAGGGAATGTGTCTGTTGATTGTTCTGTTGTCCTCTCCAAGCGCTTAGTACAGTGCTGTGCACACAGTAAGCGCTCAATAAATACGATTGATTGATTGATTGACAGGGGCAGTATCTAACCTGATTAGGTCGCATCTACCCCAGAGCTTAGAACAGTGCCTGGCACATAGTAAGTGCTTAACAAGTGCCATGGGAGCTCACCGTGGGCAGGGAATGTGTCTGTTTATTGTTCTGTTGTCCTCTCCAAGTGCTTAGTACAGTGCTCTGCACACAGTAAGCGCTAAATAAATACGATTGATTGATTGATTGACAGGGACTGTATCTAACCTGATTAGGTTGCAGGGAATGTGTCTGTTGATTGTTCTGTTGTCCTCTCCAAGCGCTTAGTACAGTGCTGTGCACACAGTAAGCGCTCAATAAATACGATTGATTGATTGATTGACAGGGGCAGTATCTAACCTGATTAGGTTGCATCTACCCCAGAGCTTAGAACAGTGCCTGGCACATAGTAAGTGCTTAACAAGTGCCATGGGAGCTCACCGTGGGCAGGGAATGTGTCTGTTTATTGTTCTGTTGTCCTCTCCAAGCGCTTAGTACAGTGCTCTGCACACAGTAAGTGCTCAATAAATACGATTGATTGATTGATTGACAGGGACTGTACCTAACCTGATTAGGTCGCATCTACCCCAGAGCTTAGAACAGTGCCTGGCACATAGTAAGTGCTTAACAAGTGCCATGGGAGCTCACTGTGGGCAGGGAATGTGTTTGTTTATTGTTCTGTTGTCCTCTCCAAGCGCTTAGTACAGTGCTGTGCACACAGTAAGTGCTCAATAAATACGATTGATTGATTGACAGGGACTGTATCTAACCTGATTAGGTCGCATCTGCCCCAGAGCTTAGAACAGTGCCTGGCACATAGTAAGTGCTTAACAAGTGCCATGGGAGCTCACTGTGGGCAGGGAATGTGTCTGTTTATTGTTCTGTTGTCCTCTCCAAGTGCTTAGTTAGTACAGTGCTCTGCACATAGTAAGCGCTCAATAAATACGATTGATTGATTGATTGACAGGGACTGTATCTAACCTGATTAGGTTGCATCTGCCCCAGAGCTTAGAACAGTGCCTGGCACATAGTAAGTGCTTAACAAGTGCCATGTGACCTCACTGTGGGCAGGGAATGTGTCTGTTTATTGTTCTGTTGTCCTCTCCAAGCGCTTAGTACAGTGCTCTGCACACAGTAAGTGCTCAATAAATACGATTGATTGATTGATTGACAGGGACTGTACCTAACCTGATTAGGTCGCATCTACCCCAGAGCTTAGAACAGTGCCTGGCACATAGTAAGTGCTTAACAAGTGCCATGGGAGCTCACTGTGGGCAGGGAATGTGTCTGTTTATTGTTCTGTTGTCCTCTCCAAGTGCTTAGTACAGTGCTCTGCACATAGTAAGCGCTCAATAAATACGATTGATTGATTGATTGACAGGGACTGTATCTAACTTGATTAGGTCGCATCTGCCCCAGAGCTTAGAGCAGTGCCTGGCACATAGTAAGTGCTTAACAAGTGCCATGGGAGCTCACTGTGGGCAGGGAATGTGTCTGATTATTGTTCTATTGTCCTCTCCAAGCATTTAGTACAGTGCTTTGCACACATTAAGCGCTCAATAAATACGATTGAATGAATGAATGAACCACTATCATTATTATTATTATTGTTATTATTATTATTATTATTATTATTATTATTATTAATCAGCGTTTCCCAACCAAACCGGATGGTCTTTTCCAATCCTTTTCATCAGCCCTGTATTTCTCAGACCTTCCTCCACCCCCAGCTATCAACCGAGACCAGCCTATAGGCAAGCAGTGGATAGAGAAGCAGCATGGCTCAATGGAAAGAGCATGGTCTTGGGAGTCAGAGGTCATAGGTTCAAATCCCGGCTCCGCCAATTGTCAGCTGGGTGACTTTGGGCAAGTCACTCGACTTCTCTGGGCCTCAGTTACCTCATCAGTAAAACGGGGATGAAGTCTGTGAGCCCCACGTGGGACAATCTGATCACCTTGTATCCTCCCCAGCGCTTAGAACAGTGCTTGGCACAGAGTAAGTGCTTAACAAATGCCATCACCATTATTATTATTATCTGTGGTATTCGTTCATTCATTCAATCATACTTATTGAGCGCCTACTGTGTGCAGAGCACTGTACCAAGCGCTTGGAAAAGTTCGATACAACAATAGCTCTCTTCCTCCCTTTAAGGCCCTACTGAGAGCTCACCTCCTCCAGGAGGTCTTCCCAGACTGAGCCCCCTCATCATCATCAATCGTATTTATTGAGCGCTTACTGTGTGCAGAGCACTGGACTAAGCGCTTGGGAAGTACAAGCTGGCAACATATAGAGACAGTCCCTACCCAACAGTGGGCTCACAGTCTAATAGATTCCTCCTTCCTCTCCCACTCCTCCCCCTCTCCGTCCCCCCCCACCTTACCTCCTTCCCTTCCCCACAGCACCTGTATATATGTATGTATGTTTGTACGTATTTATTACTCTATTTATTTATTGTACTTGTACATATGTTTGTATGTATTTATTACTCTATTTTACTTGTACGTATCTATTCTATTTATTTTATTTTGTTAATATGTTTGGTTCTGTTCTCCGTCTCCCCCTTCTAGACGGTGAGCCCACTGTTGGGTAGGGACCGTCTCTATAGGTTGCCAACTTGGACTTCCCAAGCCCTTAGTCCAGTGCTGTGCACACAGTAAGCGCTCAATAAATACGATTGATTGATTGAACGATAAAGGGACACATTCCCTGCCCGCAACGAGCTACCGCTCTGCTGGGTTTCCACGGGCCGCCGTTGACTTTCCTTCCTGCCGCTCTCTTTCCCCCCGCACCCGCTTCCAGCTACACCGACCCCATCGACGTGGTCCAGGCGCTGCAGACCCATCCGGACCCAGACGTCCAAGCCACTTTCACCATTGGCACCGTCACCGCCTGCGTGGAGCCCCTCAGCTGCTACATGGAGCACAGGTACTGCCCGACCACAAGCGGGGAGGGTCTCAGAGCCCCCCAAGAAATTAAGGAAGGAGACTGCCCACCCCCACACCCCAGCGGACTTTGAACCCCCCTCCGCCTGGGAAGAGGGTTCTAATAATAATAATTGTGGTATCTATTAAGCGCTTGCTATGTGCCAGGCACTCTAGGGGCAGGGGTACAAGCAGATCACGTTGGACACAGCTCCTGCCCCGCATTGGGCTCACAGTCTTAACCCCCATTTTACAGATGTGGTAACTGAGGCCCAGAGAAGAGAGCGGACTTGCCCCAGGTCACATAGCGTGGCAGAGCCGGGATTAGAACCCACGTCCTTCTGACGCTCAGGTCTGGGCTCTGTCCACTATTCATTCATTCATTCAGTTGTATTTATTGAGCGCTTACTGTGTGCAGAGCACTGGACTAAGTCCACTACACTGTCTACTCCTGCAGTGGGGCTTCTGGAAAGAGCCAAGGACTTGGGGGTCAAACATCCATCATTTGCCTGCCACATTGGGCAGGTCGCTCAACCCCTCGTTGCCTCAGTTTCCTCATCTGTAAAATGGAGATGATAATAATGGCATTTATTAAGCGCTTACTATGTGCAAAGCACTGTTCTAAGCGCTGGAGATGAATCATCATCATCATCATTGTGGTTTGGGTTAAGCACTTACTATGTACCAGGCACTGTACTAAGCGCTGGGGTGGAGACAAGCAAATTGGCTTGGACACAGTCCCTGCCCCATTTGGGGCGTACACTTTCCATCCCCATTTTACAGGTGAGGGAACTGAGGCCCAGAGAAGTGAAACGACTTAATCATAATAATAATGGCATTTATTAAGCGCTTACTATGTGCAAAGCACTGTTCTAAGCGCTGGGGAGGTTACAAGGTGATCAGGTTGTCCCACGGGGGGGCTCACAGTCTTCATCCCTATTTTACAGATGAGGTAACTGAGGCCCAGAGAATAATAATAATAATAATGACATTTATTAAGCGCTTACTATGTGCAAAGCGCTGTTCTAAACGCAGGGGAGGTTACAAGGTGATCGGGTTGTCCCACGGGGGGCTCACAGTCTTAATCCCCATTTTCCAGATGAGGGAACTGAGGCCCAGATAAGTGAAGTGACTTGCCCAAAGAAGTCACACAGCCGACAATTGGCGGAGCTGGGATTTGAACCCAAGACTTCTGACTCTTTCCACTGAGCCACGCTGCTCGGTCATACAGTAGACATGTGATGAACCCTACTCAGCTGCCCCCCACCCCCTGAGCCTCCAACAGGTGGCCAAGAAGTAGAAGATCCTGGGGAAATGGGCTCCTCCTGTCCATGGTGCCCATGGGAAGCAGCAGGCCTGGGAGTCGGAAGGTCATGGGTTCTAATCCTGGCTCTGCCTCTTGTCTGCTGTGTGACCTAGGGCACGTCTTTTCACTTCTCTGGGCCTCATTTACCTCATCTGTAAAATGGGGACTGGGGCATGCTGCCCATGAGAAGCAGCATGGTGTAGTGTGGCTAGAGCACAGGCTTGGGAGTCGGAAGGTCATGGGTTCTAATCCTGACTCCACCACTTGTCTGCTATGTAACCCTACTGGGCAAGTCACGTCACTTCTCTGGGCTTCACTTCCCTCATCTGCGAAATGGAGATTGGGAACGTGAGCCCTACGTGGGACAGGGACTGTGTCCAATCCGGTTTGTCTGTATCCACCCCAGCGCTTAGTACAGGGCCCGGCATATAGTACGTGCTTAACGAATACCGCAATTATTAGGATTGTTATCCAGTCCCCACCCTGGGAGCGGGGCCAGCGGCTGGAGAGATCCCCGCGGGATAGATTGGGTTTCTCGGGTGTTTGAATGTGGCAGAGGAACTTGAGCCCTCCCGCCGGCGTCCCCGAGCTCAGCGGGAACGTTGGCCGGAAGGGGAAGCGCCACACTGTCTTTGAGACGCTTCAAGCGGGGAAAGGAAAGGAAAACAACCGAAAGAACAAGGGCGGTCGAGAGTACGTCTCGTCTTCCCTGCGTCCTCCGGGTCCAGCCTTCCGGTTGTCCTTGACCCTTTTTCCCAGGAGCCAGGGACAGATGCAAGAGGGGTGAACTGTTTCAGGAATGGGGGTCCTACCAGGCGCAGGGCCGTCACCTCCCCAGCCAGCTCTTCCCTTTGGTCCCGAGGGACTGGACAATTTCCTCCTAACGGGTGCCGGAATCAGGCCAAGCGCGGAGCATGGGTGAAGCGGGAGAGGATGGGAAAGCCATAGGAAGCAGCGGAGGGAAGAGGAGATCGTTTTTATAAATGTCCAGTCATGCCGGGCCAAAGGGGACGAAGCCACCCTCTATTTGGGGGCTACCTTGGGTAGCGTGAGGGCAAATTGGGGGGCTGTGTCAGCACTGAGGTAGGAAAGGGACATTCAGACCATGAGCCCCATGTGGGACAGGGACTGTGTCCAACCTGATTAGCTTGTAGCTACTCCCTTATTATTATTATTCTGCATCATCCTTTGTCTTGTATTATCCGTGCCATTGCTCCCTGCCTTCGACATGGATTTTCAGACTGTGAGCCCACTGTTGGGTAGGGACTGTCTCTATATGTTGCCATATTGTACTTCCCAAGCGCTTAGTACAGTGCTCTGCACACAGTAAGCGCTCAGTAAGTACGATTGATGATGATGATGATGACGACATGGATCAGTCAATCCTGGAGCGCTTCCTGCATGCAGAATAATGTACCAAGAGCTTGGGAGAGGACAGTATAACAAAATTAATTATAATTAACATTATTCTGCATGAATTAATAATTCATTCACTCGTTCAATCATATTTACTGAGCACTTACTGCGTGCAGAGCACTTTACTGAGTGCTGGGGACAGTTCGGTAGAACAATATAACAGACGCCTTCCTTGCCCACAGCAAGCTTCCAGTCTAGAGGAATAGCCAAGAGTTGGCTGTAGACTCCGGCTTCTGACTCCGTCTCCGATCTAATTGACGTGGGACTTTTGCCTGAAAGGCGAACATTACTATTCTTGGAACTAAACTGTGGTTGGCTTTCCGGAGAGATTAGGCTCGTCGGCCTCAAGGGCTGCCGAGGACTCCCCAGCCGGAGCGACGGCACTGATCGACTTCTGGACTGTAAGCTCGTTGTGAGTAGGGAATGGGTCTGTTTAGTGTTGTATTGTAGTCTCCCAAGCGCTTAGTACAGTGCACCGCACACAGTAAGTGCTCCATAAATGCGATTGAGTGAACGAATCACCTTTCCATACCCCGGCCCAGGGGGAGCAGGTCCGTGTACAGGCCCCGATTTCAGTTGGGGCTACATTAGGAACTCTCCGGGCCCACAGAACCTATTTAGGATCCCATTTGGGGATTCATTCCTTCAGTCTTATTTGTTGAGCACTTACCATGTGCTCAGCACTTGGGAAAGTACAGTACAATAATACACAGACCCATTCCCTGCCCACAAAGAGATTGCCGTCTAGAGCAGGGATTGCAAGCCCCTTGGAGTGGGGCCAGGGCCCGGGACCAATTCTCACCCGGGGATTTCTTCCCGGCGAATAAATGCTATTCCTCTTACTACTATTTTGGACATTTCCCCAGAAATGGTTAAAAGACAATGTCCAACTTTGCTGGACACAAAGCTACACAATCCATTAATCAATAGTATTTATTGAGTGCTTACTATGTGCAGAGCACTGGATTAAGCGCTCGGGGGAGTCCAATACAACAGAATTAGGAGACATATTCCCTGCCCATAACGAGCTTACGGTCGACCTTCTGGCCTGTCAAACAATCATTGGTTTTCACTGAAGGCTTGCTAATAATAATAATTGTGCTATTAAGCTCTTACTATGTGTCAAACACTGTTCTAAGCCCTGGGGAAGATACACAATAATCAAGCTGGGCACAGTCCCTGTCCCACGTGAGGCTCAAGGTCTTGATCCCCATTTTACAGATGTGAGAACTGAGCCACAGACAATTTAAGTGACTTGCCGAGGTTACACAGCAGACGTGTGGGAGAGCCGGGTTTAGAATCCAGGTCCTCTGCCACATTCCCAGACTAAGCCTCCCTTTTCCTCAGCTCCCCTTCCCTTCGGCATCACCTCGACTCGCTCCCTTTGCTCTTCCCCCCTGCCACCCCACAGCACTTATATATAATTCTATATAATTCTTTATATATGTAGATATATCTGTATATATATATATATATATAATTCTATTTATTTAGATTGATGCCTGTTTACTTGTTTTGATGTCTGTCTCCCCCTTCTAGACTGTAAGTCCATTATGGTCAGGGATTGTCTCTCTTTATTGCTGAATTGTACTTTTCAAGTGCTTAATACAGTGCTCTGCATACAGAAAGTGCTCAATAGATAGGATAGCATGAGTGAATGAATACAAGCAAATCGGGTTGATCACAGTCCCTGTCTCACATGGAGTTCACTCTCTTCATCCCCATTTCACAAATGGCAGCCTGTCCAGTAGGCCACGGTGGTTCTCAATCAATCAATCAATCGTATTTATTGAGCGCTTACTGTGTGCACAGCACTGTACTAAGCGCTTGGGAAGTACAAGTTGGCAACATATAGAGACGGTCCCTACTCATGTGCTTGCTGTGTGCCAGGCCCTGTACTAAGCACTGGGGTAGATATTTATCATCAGGTTGGACACAGTCTGTGTCCCAGATGGGGTTTCGCAGTTTTGATCCCCGTTTTATAGATGAGATAACTGAGACCCAGAGAAGTGGCTTGCCCAAGGTCCCTCAGGAGACAAGTTGCAGAGCCGAGATTAGAACCCAGGTCCTTCTGACTCCCAGGGTCAGGTTCTATCCAGCAGGCCACACTGCTTCATAATAATAATAATAATAGTAATAATAATGGCATTTGTTAAGCACTTACTATGTGCAAAGCACTGTTCTAAGTGCTGGGAGGGATACAATGTGATCAAGTTGTCCCACGTGGGGCTCACAATCCCCATTTTTACAGATGAGGTAACTGAGGCTCAGAGAAGTGAAGTGACTTGCCCAAGGTCACACAGCAGACTTGTGGCGGAGCCGGGATTTGAACCCATGACCTCTGACTCCAAAGCTGCTTCATGTTGCCTTACTGCGGAGAGAAAAGCCAGGAAGTAGAAAAAGGTCCCAGGGGTCTCTGAAGGTGATCAGAGAGGTCTGTATCGACTCTGTGGAAGGCAAGCGGCATCTTTATCCCCATTATTATTATTTTTATTGCCCACACCCTCAGTCAGGGAAAGGTACATTTTCCATTTGGGTATAATAATAATAAATACAGTATTTATTAAGTGCTTACTATGTGCCACACACTGTAGTAAGCGTTGAAAAGCAAGCAGCGTGGCTCAGTGGAAAGAGCTCGGGCTTTGGAGTCAAGAGGTCGGGGGTTTGAATCCCGGCTCTGCCAATTGTCAGCTGGGTGACTTTGGGCAAGTCACTTAACTGCTCTGTGCCTCAGTTACCTCATCTGTAAAATGGAGATTAAGACTGTGAGCCCTCTGTGGGATAACCCGATCACCTTGCAACCTCCCCAGCGCTTAGAACAGTGCTTTGCACATAGTAAGCGCTTAATAAATGCCACCATTATTATTATTATTACAAGCAAATCGGGTTGGACGCAGTCTCCGTCCCCTGAGGGGCTCACAGGCTGTATCCCCATTTTACAGATGAGGCCCAGAGAAGTGACTTGCTCAAGGTCACCCAGTAGACAAGTGGCGGAGTCACCATTAGAACCCGTGACTTTCCGTCTCCCACGCCGGGCTCTATCCACTACACCATGCTGCTTCTGCGAGCAGCAATGGGGCACAGGCCCTGAGAGCCCCCGGCCCACTTTGAGACTGTGAGCCCACTGTTGGGTAGGGACTGTCTCTATATGTTGCCAATTTGTACTTCCCAAGCGCTTAGTACAGTGCTCTGCACATAGTAAGCGCTCAATCAATACGATTGATGATGATGGTGGTGGGAGGGAGGGGGCTTGACTGAAGCCCCAGGCCCAACCCCTCGTGGTTTCCCAGCTGGACAGTGGCTCCTGGCTCCTGCTGGCAGGCCTGGCCACTTGTACCGGGAAGCGTGAGGCCCGCTTCAATCCCGAGGGAAGAAGAAGGTGGCAGAGGTGCCACCTCCTTTGCCTGGTAAACAGCAAAGCAACAACAATGATGGCATTTATCAAGCGCTTACCATGTGCAAAGCACTGTTCTAAGCGCCGGGGAGGTTACAAGGTGATCAGGTTGTCCCACGGGGGGCTCACAGTCTTAATCCCCATTTTAAGAGGAGGTAACTGAGGCCCAGAGAAGTTAAGTGACTTGCGCAAAGTCACCCAGCTGACCATTGGCGGGGCCGGGATTTGAACCCATGACCTCTGACTCCAAAGCCCGGCTCCTTCCGCTGAGCCGCGCTGCTAACAGACCGCACATGCTCCCTCTGCCTACTGGTATTCCCAGAGCCTCCAAAAGTCAGACCAACGGCAGCACCCCACTTGTTTGGAAGAGCAGGGTGAAGGGGGGGATGGGGAGGAGCTCCTGAGATCAGTAGCGTTCTGGAATTCCCATTCCCTTCCCCCTCCACTTCCTTGTTATTGGTGCCGCTGAGAATTCCCTTTCCCTGATCTGGCACTTGGGCTGATTCACCTTCCTCTCAGGTACAGAGTGTTCCAGGGGCCCAGGCTGGGGGAGGAGCAGGGAGGATTTTGCTGGAGGCATCCCCCCACTCCCTGCCCCGCAAGGTTTGAGTAGCTTAAGTAGTCGGACAGTTTGGGGGGGTCTCGAACCTGGGTGTTTGGACTCCCACCCTGCTCTCTCCACACTCACCGTCCACCTGTGATCCAGGGGGGCTTTAGGCTGGAAAGGTATTTGTTTATGGTATTTGTTAAGTGCCTCCTATGTGCCAGACACTGTATTAAGTACTGGGTGGATACAGGCACATCGGGTTGGACACAGTCCCTGTCCCACGTGGGGCTCCCAGTCTCAAACCTCATTTGACAGATGAGGGAACTGAGGCCCAGAGAAGTGAAGTGACTTGCCCAGCGTCATACAGCAGACAAGGGGCAGACCCGGGGTTAGAAACTGGTCTGCGTTTGGGAGGGAAGAGGTCGCGATACCACCTCTCACGAGTCTCCCTGTCTCCCCTCTCCCTTTGGCCCTCCCAATCCCCACGGAGAGACATCTGTCCTGACTCTGAACCCATCAGTCCGGCGGCTAAGCTGGTCCTAACCCCAGCAAGAATGAAGCAGCTCTCCTTTTTTTTTCTCTCCCTCTTTTTTTCCTTTCCAGATTTCTCTTTCCTAAATTCCTCGATCAGTGTTCACAAGGTAAGCGGAGCGCTTCTCTTCCTTCCTCCTGCCCCCAGATCACCTCCGGGTCTTCCGAACCCTGGGTGGGGAAAAGCCCCTCACTCTTAGGCCCCACCCCCCCATCTTGACCTGTGATGCACAGTACCGGGTCCAGGGATGTCGGGGTACGTGGAGTTTTCATTTCCTCACGGCTGTAGCCAGGCTAGCACAGGAGTGTCAGCCAGCCCTGAGATCGGGGGGCCTGCAATGGGGGTCCTCCAGAGCGGGCAGATGGGCATGGTTCGAGCCGGTGGCCCTCAGAACTGCTCTTCCGTCATCCCCTTCCTCACCGTGGCTCCTAAGGACCCCCTGCAAAACCCAGTGCCTCCCAACCACCACCACCACCACTACCACTGCGGCCGAGGAGGAGGAGGAGAGGCGGCTTCGAGCAAGCTCACCGGGGGGGGCCTCAGCCCCCGGAACGGCTTTCCAGACCACTGGGAGGTTGATGAAATAACCATTGTTGCCGGGAGATGCGCCAGGGCAGGTTTCCGGAGCCGGCCCGGCCAGCAGGAATCCAGAAGAAGCAAAAACAAATAGCCGGATTCAAAGCCACGCCACCCCGCTGAGCCCCTCGCCAGCACCAGGCCCCAAACAGACGCCCGCAGCCACAGAGACCCAGCCAGCCTCCCTAGGCCTCAGGCGGACCTCAGTTCAAACGGAGATAACGAGGTCAAGGCCAGCAAGGAGGGAATTGTGCTTTTAAGCATCGGGGCGATTTTTGGAGCATTTTCCCCCGACTCCCACCCCCGTGAAAGGGATGAAAGCAGTCAGTTCGGCTCAGCGTGATTCTGCCCAGTGCTCGGACGCTTCTTCATCTGGTGGGGACGGGAGGTCACCTCAAAAGCCCTCCCTCAAAGCCCCAGAGTCCCACAGTTCCGGTAGGAAAGCAAGGTTGGATCCGTACTCCAGTGGGTCACCAGGCCACACTCCAGACCACCTCTACCCCGAGTTTAGAAATGAGCTGCCCACCAAATCAAATCTTCTTGATTTGCGTCTTGTGGCTTCCACCCCCGGAGATGTCCGTGACCCTGTGGCCTCTCTCTCAGTTTATAAGATTACCCCTTGACGGCCTCACTAGCTCACCCTGTCTTGGCCTGCTTTTTGATGGGGGTTGGGGTTTGGATTTTATTTTTTTCTGCAACGGGGAGAACATGAGCGATCCCATCTATGCCGGGGACACTGGTCAAGAGCCACCAGGAAGAGGAAGAGACAACTGGCAATGCCAACCCTTGGAATGTTTGCATGGGACTCTGGAAACAGAGCAGGAGCGCTGTGACTCTCACTGGACCCAAACCAACAGTAGGAGGACTACTTGGGAAGTTATTATTATTATTATTATTATTATTATTATTATTATTATAACTTGGGACGTTATCATAGTTATAATAATAATAATGAAGGTACTTGTTAGGCACTTACTATGTGCCAAGCACTGTTCTAAGCTCTGGGGTAGTTACAAGTTAAGCAGATGAGACACAGTCCACCATGGGGTGCGCGCACTCTTAATCTCCACTTTACAGATGAGGGAACTGAGGCCCAGAGAAAAGAAGTGACTTAATGATAATAATAATTTTGGTATTTGTTAAGTGCTTGCTTTGTGCCGAGCACTGTTCTAAGCGCTGGGGGAGATACAAGGTAATCAGGTTGTCCCACACGGGGCTCATTGTCTTAATCCCCATTTTACAGATGAGGGAACTGAGGCACAGAGAAGTTAAGTGACAATAGTTATAATAATAATAATAATAATAATAATAATAATAATAATAATAATAATAATAATGAAGGTACTTGTTAGGCACTTACTGTGTGCCAAGCACTGTTCTAAGCTCTGGGGTAGTTACAAGTTAAGCAGATGAGACGCAGTCCATCATGGGGTGCGCGCACTCTTAATCTCCACTTTACAGATGAGGGAACTGAGGCCCAGAGAAAAGAAGTGACTTAATGATAATAATAATTTTGGTATTTGTTAAGTGCTTACTTTGTGCCGAGCACTGTTCTAAGCGCTGGGGGAGATACAAGGTAATCAGGTTGTCCCACACAGGACTCATTGTCTTAATCCCCATTTTACAGATGAGGGAACTGAGGCACAGAGAAGTTGTGACAATAGTTATAATAATAATAATAATAATAATAATAATAATAATGAAGGTACTTGTTAGGCACTTACTATGTGCCAAGCACTGTTCTAAGCTCTGGGGTAGTTACAAGTTAAGCAGATGAGACGCAGTCCACCATGGGGTGCGCGCACTCTTAATCTCCACTTTACAGATGAGGGAACTGAGGCCCAGAGAAAAGAAGTGACTTAATGATAATAATAATTTTGGTATTTGTTAAGTGCTTGCTTTGTGCCGAGCACTGTTCTAAGCGCTGGGGGAGATACAAGGTAATCAGGTTGTCCCACACGGGGCTCATTGTCTTAATCCCCATTTTACAGATGAGGGAACTGAGGCACAGGGAAGTTAAGTGACCTGCCCAAAGTCACAAAGCTGATAAGTGGCGGAGCTGCATCTAGAACCCATGACCTCTGACTCACAAGCCCGTGCTCTTTCCACTGAACCACGCTGCTTCTCAAGGTCACACAGCAGCAGACGTGGTGGGATCAGAACCCAGGTCCTGATTCCTGGGCCTGGGATCTATCTAGTAGGCCACGTTCACTCCCCACCCATTACAGGCACGTGTCCCACCTCGCTCTTGCTCCTGGTCCTGGAGGAGTCTGGATGGAATGGGCATTTGGGAAATCCTGCTAGATTCCTTGCTATGACTAGGAGGCCTCCCCTCAAAAGGGAGGGCGGTCAGTACCCTGGGTGGTCTTCCTGGCTGCTGAGCCCACGGCTCATCCCGATTTCTCCGGTCCACCCAGCCCAGGGCTCTGACACTACCGTTATTCCGGGACACTCAGAGGAAACTTGGGATTCGGCAGGACCGAGGAGCAGTGGAGTCTAGTGGGTAGAGCCCGGGGCTGGAAGTCAGAAGGACCTGGGTTCTAATCCCAGTTCCTCCACTTGTCTGCCTGGCACTTCACTTCTCTGGGCCCCAGAGACCTCCTCAGGAAAACGGGGATGGAGACTGCAAGCCCCATGTGGGATATGGATGTGTCCGACTTGATTTGCTTGTACCTACCTCAGCGCTTTCTACGGTGCTCGGCACATAGTAAGCGCTTAACAAATACCATTTAAAAAACCCCCAAAACAACAAAAATCCTCTGTGGTTCCCATCCTGTACACCCACTTCGTCTCTCTTCTCTGCCTTCGCCTTTAAACCCGGGCCACCCGAGGACAGCTCGGGAGAGTGGGCGAGAAGAAAGCCGCGGAGAGCCCGAGAAAAAGTGACGCCTCCCAAAGGAGCCGCGTCACCGTGATTCCAGCCCACCTACTCGGCCACGTTGGCATGGAACCGGCCGCCATGGGTGGCAGAGGAAGCAGAATCCCGGGATCTTGCTTGGGCGTCGTTAAGGGTGCCCAGCCTGCCCCCACTCAGCTTTGCCCGGGGCAATCGATGAAATGGTAGAAATCGCTCCGGAGGCTGTGTCTCAAACCAGAGAGCTCTGCCGGAGGACAGTTCTCTGCCCCTCCACCCGTGCCCGCTGACGGGCACGGTGAGGCCCCGGGCGGAGGCGAGGGCAGACAGGCGGCCGATTCCAGCGGCCGGGTAACGGACCCTGGGGTGGTGGGGTTGCCAGGCAGCGGGGATCGGGCGCTCTGAGTGCCAGCCACTGTGCCAGCCATGGCTCCCGCCCACGCTTGGCTCCGCTCCAGCCAGCCATCAGGCCTGGCCTATCCCCCAGTCCCTGCCTCCTCCTCCCTCTCTTTTTTTGTGGTATTTGTTAAGCGCTTACTATGTGCCAGGCCCTGTACTCAGCACTGGGGGAGATCATAATAATAGTAATGATGATGGTATTTGTTAAACACTTACTATGTGCCAGGCCCTGTACTCAGCGCTGGGGGAGATCATAATAATAATAATGATGATGGTATTTGTTAAACACTTGCTATGTGCCAGGCCCTGTACTCAGCGCTGGGGGAGATCATAATAATAATGATGATGATGGCATTTGTTAAACGCTTACTATGTTCCAGGCACTGTACTAAGTGCTGGGGTAGATACAAGATAATTGGATTGGACACGGTCCCTGTGCCACACAGGGCTCACACTCTTAATCCCCATTTTACAGGCGAGGGAGCTAAGAGAAGTTGTGACTTGTCACACACAGTAGGCAAACGGCAGAGCCGGAATTAGAACCCGAGTCCTACCGACTCCCAGGCTTAGACTCTACTCACTAGGCTACACTGCCTCTCTTCTCTCCACCCTGCGTCCACCCCTAGGGCATGTGGCCGTACCCACCCCCGGCCCCGACGAGATTTCAAGCAGCCCGGCCTAGTGGAAATACCATAGTCCTGGGAGTCGGAGGACCTGGGTTCCGATCCTGGCTCTCCCAAATGCCTGCTGTGTAACCTCGGGCCAACCCCTTAACTTCTCTGTGCCTCTGTACTCCTGTTCTCCCTCCCACTTAGACTTTGAGCCCCAAGTGGGACAGGGACTGTCTCCAAGCTAATTTGTAACTACCCACCACGCTTAGAACAGTACTTTACACATAGTAAGTGCTTAAACACCATTACAAAAATATTTTTTAAGTCAGAAGGGCCCCTCTGGGGGCCATATGGTCATCACCTCCACGGTCACCAGGACACCTGAATGTTTTTCACCAGCCTTCCTGGGGCTTCCATCTCGGGGGGCCCAGTTCAAAGGCAAGGTGGTCCTAGCAAGTATTGCATCTCCCCCCCCCCCCGCCCCGGCTCTTGCCACCAATTTTTCTCTGGGCTACTTTTCCTGCCTCGTTTCTCCTCTGCCAAGTGGGAATCCAGGAGAGGCTTGGAAGAAGAGCGAGCTGAGGGCGAGGGAGGTCTCACAGCCGGTCCACTGGTCACAGCTGTGTTCTGGCATCACCGTAACGAGGCCACCGCGCCTCTCCCCAAGCTCCCCCGGCACTAGTGTTGGGTCAGTGGGGCGCCGAGCTGGAGACCCTTACCCTGAGCCTGGTCAGTAAGCGGGGGCACGGCAGATGCCACGCTAGCCGCTGGCCAAGAGCTCTGCAGGGCATGGGGGACGAGGGACTGGGCTTGTCAAGACGATGATGAGCCGTGAGCCGTTCGCACCTGGTCCCGACAATGACTCTCCCCGGCTTCAGAGTCTTACTGCAGGCACATCACCAGGGACTGTCTCTATATGTTGCCAATTTGTACTTCCCAAGCGCTTAGTACAGTGCCCTGCACACAGTAAGCGCTCAATAAATACGATTGATGATGATGATCACCGCCAAGAGGCCTTCCCTGACGAAGCCCCCCTTTCCTCTTCTCCCACTCCCTTCTGCATCGCCCTGACTTGCTCCCTTTCTTCATCCCCCGTCCCGGCCCCACACCACTCATGTCCATATCTCTCATTCACTGGTTTCTATTAACGTCTGTCTCGTATTTATTGAGTGCTTACTGTGTGGGAGAGTACATGCAATACAATAATAAAGAGACACCGTCCCTTCCCACAACAAGCTTTCAGCCTAGAGGGAGAGACAGACGTTAATATAAATCAATGAATTGCAGCTCTGGATATAAGTGCTGTGGGGAATAGTAATTATGATGGCATCTGTTAAGCGCTTCCTATGTGCCAAGTACTGTTCTAAACGCTGGGGGGATACGAGATAAGTTGTCCCACGTGGGGATCACAGTCTTAATCCCCATTTTACAGATGAGGGAACTGAGGCCTAGTGAAGTGACTTGCCCAGGGTCACACAGCAGACAAGTGGCGGAGCCGGGATCAGAACCCATGACTTCTGGCTCCAAAGCCCGGGCTTTTTCCACTGAGCCACGCTGTTCCCAACTTGTACTTCCCAAGCGCTTAATACAGTGCTCTGCACACAGTAAGCGCTCAATAAATATGATTGATTGATTGATTCTGTGAGTGCAGACATGTGCGGGGCACGTGCATCGAACGTACACAACTGCCTGTCCGCTCCCTCACACACGATTTCTTCCCACAGGCCTGGTGAGCAACGTTGTCTTCACGAGCCACACGCTGGAGCAGAGACACCCGCTCCTCGGGCAACTCCAGAGCCTCATCCGGGCCGCCAATCCCGCGGCAGCGTTCATCCTGGCTGAGAATGGGATTGTGACAAGGTATCCCCCCCGGCCGATTCCCCTGCCCTTCCCAAAGCAGGCCGCCCCACCGAGCCCCCCGAAGCGGGCCCCTCCCGCCCCAATCCTGCCTTCACAACTCTGGGCTGGCTCCATACGGGGTCCCATTCTCAGTGTTTAGTTTTTCGGAAATTGCTTTTCCGAGAAGCGGTCTGGCGTAGGGGAAATCAATCAATCAATCAATCAATCGTATTTATTGAGCGCTAACTGTGTGCAGAGCGCTGTACTAAGCGCTTGGGAAGTACAAGTTGGGAAAGAGCCCGGGCCTGGGTTCTAATCCCAGCTCCGCCACGTGTCTGGCTGGGTGAGCTTGGACAAGTCACTTCACTTCTCTGGGCCTCAGTTCCCTCATCTGGAAAATGGGGTTTAAGGCTTGGAGCCCTACGCGGGACAGGGACTGTGGCCAACCAGATTAACTTGATTCTACCCAAGCGCTTAATACGGTGCCTGGCATACATAGTAAGCACTGAACAAATAGCACAATCATTACTGTTATCATCACTTCATCTGTAAAATGGAGATGAAGACTGAGCCCCAAGTGGGCTATGGACTGTGTCCAACCGGATTAGCTTGTATCTACTCTAGGGTTTAGTACAGTGCCTGGCACATAGTGAGTGCTTAACAAATACCAATGTGCCCCCCCCCCAAAAAAAAAAAACAACATAGCCCCTAACAGGTACCATAAAAAAAATGAAAATGGCAAATTTCACAGAGGGCATAATACTGTCAAGTCAGGAATAAAGGTCACAGCAAATGGGACAGAGCGCTAGTAAGAGGCCCTACTGAGAGCTCACCTCCTCCAGGAGGCCTTCCCAGACTGAGCCCCTTCCTTCCTCTCCCCCTCACCCCCCTCTCCATCCCCCCCATCTTACCTCCTTCCGTTCCCCACAGCACCTGTATATATGTTTGTACATATTTATTACTCTATTTTACTTGTACATATCTATTCTATTTATTTTATTTTGTTAGTATGTTTGGTTTTGATCTCTGTCTCCCCCTTCTAGACTGTGAGCCCACTGTTGGGTAGGGGCCGTCTCTGTATGTTGCCAACTTGTACTTCCCAAGGGCTTAGTACAGTGCTCTGCACAGAATGAGTGCTCAATAAATACGATTGATTGATTAAGAGCAGGAGATGCTGTGAGATCAATCAGTGGTATTTTGTTGAGCGCTTACTGTGTGCAGAACAGCAGAGAGAGCACAGTACAGCAGAGTTGGCAGATACGTTCCCGACGCACAGTGAGTTTAAGGCCCATGCCAGGGCAGCCTTTTAGAGCCTGTGTGCAAGGTAGGCTCATGCTCAGTGAAGCTCGTTCGATGTGATGTTATCGATCCCCTCCGCACAGCAGGCTCCTAACTGGATTAAAAAGGCAAAGTGCTCTTGTCTGAGGGATTGGACTGCTAATTGCCTACAGTCAGTTGTCTGGCTTGGGCACAGTTTTGGTTTTCCATTCGAAAGACCCCAGCAATCCCCCAGCCGCACCCTCCCGGGACTGGGCTCCAGGGCTAAAGTGTCACTGTTCAGTGTTTTCAGTAAGAAGCAGTGTGGCCTAGTGGATAGAGCCTAGGCCTGGATGTCAGAAGAATCTGGGTTCTAATCCCGCTTTCACCCCTTGCCCGCTGTGTGACTTCGCCCCTCTGTGCCTCAGTTCCCTCATCAGTAAAGTGGGGGTTAAGACTGAACCCCATGTGGGACAGGGACCGTGCCCAACCTGATTACCTTATGTCTACCCCAGCGTTTAGGGCAGCGCTTGGCACGTAATAAGCTCTTAACAAATACCACTATTATTATTATTATTATTGTTCCTGGCCCGTCCCACCCACCCTCACTCAATGGAGGAATTCCCCCCGGGGACCGAGGCTGATGAATCTCGCTTGTTGTTGTGCTTTCTCTCAGGAATGAAGACGTGGAGCTGATCCTCTCCGAAAACAGCTTTGCGAATCCTCAGATGCTGAGGACCCGCTACTTGACGTTTCCCGGTTGGCAAGTATCGCGTTGGAGAGTTGATCCAGGGCCCTTTCCCGAATGAGCACCCGATAAGTCAAACCCGGCCTGGCAATAGCCCAGAGGAGCCGTGTGTGTGTGTGTACGTGTGTGTGTGTTTTGGGGTAGTGCTGGGGAATCTGCTCTGAGCGCTTGGTTTCCCCGGGCCCGATCAGCCCCGTGACCCCTTCATCCGCCCTCTCGGGCCTCACAGCTCAAACACAGGTGGTTCAAGGAACGGAGGCCTCCGGCAGAGAGGGCTGGAAACGAGTGCCGTTTCTCCTCTCGATCGTATTTACCCGGGATCTGCTTTGTGCCGACTGCCGTCCTAACTTCTTGGAAAAACACACTGAGACACATTCCCTGACTCACCCAAGGCTCACAGTCCGCGTGGCTTAGTAGAAAGAGCACGGGCTTGCGAGTCAGAAGGACGTGGGTTCTAATCCCAGCTCTGCCACACATCTGCTGTGTGGTCTTGGGCACTTCCCTCACCTGTAAAACGGAGATTAAGACTGTGAGCCCCATGTGGGATAGGGGTTGTGTCCAACTTGTTTGCCTTGTATCTACCCTCGTGCTTATAACGGTGCTTGGCACATAGTAAGCGCTTAAACAAATATCACAATTATTATTATGATTAAGGGGGAAAAGGGGGCTGACGACAGATACCTAAGGAAAGGTTGAGATGGTCAAAACAGTAAGATGACTAAAGGCCAAGGGATCACAAGAAAAACGGAAGGATTGTGGCTGTCCATAAGCTCACTGAGGGCAGGGAATGTGTCTGTCACCTCTCAGTGAATTATCCTCTCCCAAGTGCTTAGTCCAGGGCTCTGCATTCATTCATTCTGTTGCATACTTCCCAAGCACTTAGTACAGTGCTGTGCACACAGTAAGCGCTCAATAAATACGATTGAATTCATTCATTCATTAAATCTTATATATTGAGCGCTTATTGTGTGCAGAGCATCATCATCATCATCAATCGTATTTATTGAGCGCTTACTGTGTGCAGAGCACTGTACTAAGTGCTTGGGAAGTACAAGTTCAGAGTACAAGTTCAAGTCTACCCCAGCATTTAGAGCAGCGCTTGGCATGTAATAAGTTCTTAGCAAATACCACTACTATTATTATTATTATTCCTGGGAGTACAAGTACAGGTTCAGAGTGCAGAACACTGTATTATGCGCTTGGGAGATGACAGTACAACAATCAACAGACAACATTCCCTGCCCAAAATGATCTTACAGTCTAGAAGGCATGCAGTAAGCACTCAGTAAATACCATTGATTGATGAAAGGGCGGTTTTCGGGTTCTTCATTCGGTTGTATTTACCGAGAGCTTACTGTGCAGAGCACTGTATGAAGAACTTCGGGGAGTACAATACAGCAATAAACAGTCACATTCCCTGCCCACAATCAGCTTACAGTCTAGAGGCGGGGAGACAGACATCAATACAAATAAATAAAATAGCAGATATGGACATAAGTTCTGTGAGGCTGGGACGGGGGAAGAGCAAAGGGAGCAAGCCAGGGTGACGCAGAAGGGAGTAGGAGATGAGGAAAAGACGGGCTTAGTCTGGGAAGGCCTCTTGGAGGAGACGGACCTTAAATAAGGCTTTGAAGGGGGGGAAGGGGAGACTCGGTAGGCGACGTCTCCCCCTCAAGCCCCGCCGCCCCGATGAAGGGGGACCCACCCGAGCCGCGAAAAATTGCGGCTCAGCCTGGGAGTGGTTCGGCGGAACAGGCGCCGGTGGTTGATGCCGTTTGGTTTGGCCAGTGGAGAGAACCACGCTAATTTGGCCAACTCTCTATTATCCTGCGGCTGCTCCTCCACTTTGTGCATTATCCAGGCCCTCACCGCCGCCGCCTCTCTCCCCCCCATTAGCCTTTGGTGGTTCCGCTGGTTATTAGCCCATCCCAGGAGCCCGGGAGGGGCCGGAGGGGGATCTCGAAGCAGACAATTATGCAGTTTGCCAGCTCCAGTAAGAATTGGGGGATTGGAGGAGGTGGAAAGCAGTTGGATAATCCAAAGGGTTCAATTATCTACGCTGTTCCTGCCACCATGCTCGTGGATAATTGAAAGTTGGCCATCTCTGGTATTAATTGAGCGCTCTGCCTTCCGAGAGCCCAGAGGATCGAACAATGAGCGATTTGTTCGGCTCCCCGGGGCCCCGTGAGCTAGGCCAGGGATTGCGGTGGGAAGGGAACAGGAGGCAGAGGAAAGGCCCAACCGTAGGGCTGACAGAGGAAAAGACGGGAGGCCAGATGGAAGGTCGACCGGCTGGGCCTGGGGAGGACCAAGGTGGGAAGTGAGTTCCAGCAGGGAGCCCCCTGCCCCCACCCCTCAGGCCAGCCACAAATACCTTCAGTTCCAAGCAGAAGCAGTGTGACGTAGTGGCTAGAGCCCAAGCCTGGGAGTCGGAAGGACCTGGGTTCTAATCCCAGCTCCGCCACAGGTCTGCTGTGTGTCCTTGGGCAAGTTACTTCACTTCTCTGGGCCTCAGTTCCCTCATCTGCACAGTGGGGATGAAGTCAGTGAGCTCCATGTGGGACAGAGACTGTGTCCGACCCGATTTGCCTGTATCCACCCCAGCTCTTAGTACAGCGCCTGGGCCATAGTAAGCATTTAACAAATACCATAAGATTATTTAACAGTAATCCTCCGTCCTGAGGGGTCCGTGGCATCGGCCAACAAGGCGGGGAGACCCTTTCTTGCTCTGGACCCTGTTATTCCACAGTGGAGTGAAGCCAAGGATGGGGTGGGGTAGAGCAGTCCGTCATCCCAACCCACCGCCTTCTTCCCCAAAGACCCCAGCATTGGTGCTGGGCAGACTGACACAGGGCGAGGGAGCGAGGAGTTCAAGATTCGGCAGTGCCAAAGGCACACGGATGTACTATCTGTGTTTGGGTTTGGGGTGACCTCGGGGAATACCACAGCTGGGAGGGAGGGAGAGAGAGAGGGGGGAAACCAGAGGGAGAGGCTGAGGAAGGGTCGGGGACGGTTGTTGTTTTAAGAGGGTTTTGGGGGGATTTTTGATGGTATTAAAGGGCTTAAAGGGCAAGTCACTTCTCTGTGCCTCCGTTACCTCATCTGTAAAATGGGGATTAGGACTGTGAGCCCCCCGTGGGACAGGGACTGTGTCCAATCCGATTCGCTTGTATCCACCCCAGCGCTTAGTACGGTGCGGTAAGGGCTTAACAAATGTCGTTGTCATTATTATTAATAACCCCTGATTGCTATCAGCCGGGCTCTCTACCAGGCAACACGGCATGGAGCCCAACCCGTCTCTCTGGCCACGGCCTTGCAGTGGGCCGAGCAGGCCGGGCTGGAGGGAAGGAAGGAAGGAAGGAGCCTCCATTAGCTCAGGGCTGCAAACCGAGAACGAGGAAGGGCAATTAGAGCATAATGCCGCATTGTCCCGGGGAGCGAACGCAGCGGGCCCCGTGTCCCCGGGCTGACCGCGGGCTCCCCCCGGGTGCCTCCGGGAAAGCAAACGGGGCCTGCTGCGGTCTCCCCATTCCCAGCAGCTGGGAATAGGTTGGGGAAGCGGGGGGCGGCGCGGGGCCACGTGGGCAGCCGTCTTGAACGGCTCATCTCCGCAGACGCAGACTCCGGGTCGCCCGCGTCGACCAGCCCATCCGCGCCAGGGAGTGGCTTTGGGCAGGTGCAGCCCCGGGCATAATCTTGGGGTTTGCCTGCCGGCGGGAGTGTCACATAGTACCAGCTCAAAGGCTGGTCTGCTCCAGCCGGGCAGGGCAACAACCCCCGTCTCTATCATCTTCAGTCAGGCCCGCACTGAGAGCCCCTTTGTTCCAACCTTGACAATCATTACAAATAACGATTATGGCATTTGGTTGGGGTGGTTTGTTTTATTTTTATTTTTTTTTTTGGTATTTAAGAGCTTCTTTTTTGCCAGGCACCATATTAATAATAATAATTGTGGTATTTGTTAAGCACTTACTGTGTGCCGGGCACTGTACTAAGCGCTGGGTGGGTACTAGCAAATTGGGTTGGACACAGTCCCTGCCCCACATGGGCCTCACAGGCTTATTAGACTTTTAGACTGTGACTTTAGCCCCCCTTTTAGACTGTGAGCCCACTGTTGGGTAGGGACTGTCTCTATGTGTTGCCAATTTGTACTTCTCAAGCGCTTAGTACAGTGCTCTGCACAGAGTAAGCGCTCAATAAATACGATTGATTGATTGATTGATTATTAAGCACTGGGGTAGATCCAAGCTAATCGGGTTGGACACAATCCCTATCCCACATGGGGCTCGCAGCCTTAAATCCCAGTTTTCCAGATGAGGGACTTGGGCCCAAAGGAGTGAATTGACTCGCCCAGGGTCATTCAGCAGCCAAGGGGCGGAGCCGGAATTAGAACCCAGGTCCTCTGACTTCGAGGCCTGTGGTCTTTCCACTGGGCCATTCTGCTTCCCTCTTCAGCACTCACTATGTGTCAAGCGCTGCTCTAGGCGCTGGGGTAGGTGCAAGATAATCAGGGAAATAGCGTGGTTAAAGCATGGGTTTGGGAGTCAGAAGGACCTGGGTTCTAATCCTGACTCTGCCGCTTGTCTGCTGTGTGGTGCTGGGCAAGTCACTTCACTTCTCAGAGCCTCAGTTCCCTGTAAAATGGGGATTAAGATGGTGAGTCCTATCTGGAACAGGGACTGTATCCAATCCAATTATCTTGTATCTACCCCAGTACTTAGTACAGTGCCTGACACATAGTAAGCGCTTCGCAAATGCCAATATTATTATTATTATTATTATTATTATTATTATTAAATTGGACTTGGTCCCTGTCCAAGCAGGAGGGAGAACAGGGATTGAATCTTCTCCTTGATCTCCGTTTAGCTTGGGATAGGGGAGGGAGATCTAGACCCTTTGGTTTGGCAGTACTGCAGGTGTGGCAAACTGAGGGCATTCGGAGAGCAGCTGACACCACCCGGGCTTGCAGAATAATAATAATAATAATAATGCTGGCATTTATTAAGCGCTTACTACGTGCAAAGCACTGTTCTAAGCGCTGGGGAGGTTCCAAGGTGATCAGGTTGGCTCACAGTCCTGAAGAATCGGGGGCTTTCCAAAAGAGTCCGAGCGGGGGCTGTTAGACTCCCCGACTTCTTGCCTAGATCATCATCATCATCAATCGTATTTATTGAGCGCTTACTATGTGCAGAGCACTGTACTAAGCGCTTGGGAAGTACAAATTGGCAACATATAGAGACAGTCCCTACCCAACAGTGGGCTCACAGTCTAAAAGCCTAGATGCCCAGCAGTGGTACGGTTCACTGTCCGATCTGCTCTGTCCAGCCTACCTGGGCAAAAATAATAATAAGAAGAAAGATTATGGTCTTTAAGTGCTTACTATGTGCCAGGAACTGTACTGAGAGTGGGGTGGGGTACAAGCAATCGGGTTGGACACAGTCCCTGTCCCACGTGGGGCTCGCAGTCTCCATCCCCATTTTACAGATGAGGTCACTGAGGCCCAGAGAAGTGAAGTGACTGACTCAAGGTCACCCAGCAGACAGGCGGCAGAGCCAGGATTAGAACCCATGACCTTCTGATTCCCAGGCCTGTGCTCTGTCCACTACACCATGTTGCTTCTCCCCCCCTGTTCCTCTGGAGGAGCCCCCTTGGGCAGCCACGCAGACCAGGGCAGTGGGCTGCAGCCTGAGGGGCGGGCATCATCATCAATCGTATTTATTGAGCGCTTACTATGTGCAGAGCACTGTACTAAGCGCTTGATACTATGTGCAAAGCACTGTTCTAAGCGCTGGGAGGGGGGATACAAGGTGATGAGGTTTTGTCCCACGTGGGGCTCACAGTCTTCATCCCCATTTTACAGATGAGGGAACTGAGGCACAGAGGAGTCAAGTGACTTGCCCAAAGTCACACAGCTGACAAGTGGCAGAGCTGGGATTTGAACCCATGACCCGTGACTCCAAAGCCCGGGCTCCTTCCCACTTTTCCCACTGAGCCACGCTGCTTCTGTAATAATGGCATTTATGAAGCGCTGACTATGTGCAAAGCACTGTTCTGTTGAAGAGCACAGCATCGTAATCCTGGGCGGGGGCACGGTGGGTGAGGGGGCATTATAATCCCACCCCCCTCTAGGCCTCCATCCCCCTCTCTGCCATCCAAGTCTGTCTAGAGAGCTGAGGGAGGGGACAGGAACTCGACTTGTACCTCCCAAGTGCTTAGTACAGTGCTCTGCACCCAGTAAGCGCTCAATAAATGCGATTGAATGAATGAATGAATACCTAGCCACATCCCTTTTCCTTTCAATAAGAATAGGAATAACCGGTATTTGTTCAGCGCTTAGTAGGAGAAGCAGGATGGCTTAGCGGATCGAGCACGGGCTTGGGAGTGGGAAAGTCGTGGGTTCTAACCCTGGCTCCACCACCTGTCTGCTGGGTGACCTTGGGCAAGTCACTTCACTTCTCTGGGCCTCAGGGACCTCATCTGGAAAATGGGGGTGGAGACTGTGAGCCCCACATGGCTCAGGGACTATGTCCAATCTGATTATCTTGCGTCCACCCCAGCGCTTAGTACAGTGCCCAGCACACAGTAAGTGATTAACAAATACCATAATTATGTGTCAAGCACCGTTCCTGTGAGCCCACTGTTGGGTAGGGACTGTCTCTATATGTTGCCAACTTGTACTTCCCGAGTGCTTAGTACAGTGCTCTGCACACAGTAAGCGCTCAATAAATACGATTGATTGATTGGACGAGATATAAGTTAATCCGTCTTGATCATCATCATCATCAATTGTATTTATTGAGCGCTTACTGTGTGCAGAGCACTGTACTAAGCGCTTGGGAAGGACAAGTTGGCAACATATAGAGACAGTCCCTACCCAGCAGTGGGCTCACAGTCTAAAAGGGGGAGACAGAGAACAAAACCAAACATACTAACAAAATAAGATAAATAGAATAGATATCTACAGGTAAAATAAATAAATAAATAGAGTGATAAATATGTACAAGCATATATCCATATATACAGGTGCTGTGGGGAAGGGAAGGAGGTAAGATGGGGGGGATGGAGAGGGGGACGAGGGGGAGAGGAAGGAAGGGGCTCAGTCTGGGAAGGCCTCCTGGAGGAGGTGAGTTCTCAATAGGGCCTTGAAGGGAAGGCCCTACTGAGTTAATAAGTTAATCGAGAAGCAGTGTAGCTCAGTGGGAAGAGCACGGGCTTTGGAGTCAGAGGTCATGGGTTCAAATCCCAACTCCGCCAACTGTCAGCTGTGTGACTTTGGGCGAGTCACTTAACTTCTCTGTGCCTCAGTTACCTCGTCTGTAAAATGGGGATTAAGACTGGGAGCCCCCCGTGGGACAACCTGATCACCTTGTAACCTCCCCAGCACTTAGAACAGTGCTCTGCACATAGTAAGCGCTTAATAAATGCCATCAAAAAAAAAAATCCAATAGGACAGAGTCGAAGTGGAAGGGAGAAGAGGGATTGAATCTCCATTTTACAGATCAATCAATCAATCAATCGTATTTATTGAGCGCTTACTGTGTGCAGAGCACTGTACTAAGTGCTTGGGAAGTTCAAGTTGGCAACATATAGAGACAGTCCCTACCCGACAGTGGGCTCACAGTCTAAAAGAGTGGGCTACAGATGAGGAAACTAAGCTCATTGCAGGCAAGGCATGTGTCTGTTCATTGTTATAGTATACTCTCCCAAGTGCTTGGTAAAGTGCTGTGCATACAGTAAGCGCTCAATAAATACGACTGATTGACTGAACGAATGAATGAGGCACAGTAGAGTGACTTGCCCAAGATCAAGCAGAAAACAAGTGGCAGAGCCGGGTTTGGAACCCAGGGCTTCTGTCTCCCAAGCCCCAGCCTCTTTCCATTAGGCCACACTGCCCTTCCCTCAGCACGGTTCTGTCCTCACTGACCCATATGGCCCAGCTCTGTGTCATCATCATCATCATCAATCGTATTTATTGAGCGCTTACTATGTGCAGAGCACTGTACTAAGCGCTTGGGAAGTACAAATTGGCAACATCTAGAGACAGTCCCTACCCAACAGTGGGCTCACAGTCTAAAAGGGGGAGACAGAGAACAAAACCAAACATACTAACAAAATAAAATAAATAGAATAGATATGTACAAGTAAAATAAATAAATAAATAAATGAGTAATAAATATGTACAAACATGTATACATATATACAGGTGCTGTGGGGAAGGGAAGGAGGTAAGAAGTGGGGGATGGAGAGGGAGACGAGGGGGAGAGGAAGGAAGGGGCTCAGTCTGGGGAGGCCAGCAGAGCTTGGCCGGGTTGAGAGGTGAACGTGGAGTTCCTCTCTCCCAGCCAGGCAGGGCCAATCCTTCGCATTCATTCCTTCATTCAATCGTATTTATTGAGCGCTTACTGTGTGCAGAGCACTGTACTAAGCGCTTGGGAAGTCCAAGTTGGCAACATATAGAGACGGTCCCTACCCAACAGCGGGCTCACAGTCTAGAAGGGGGAGGCAGAGAACAAAACAAAACGTATTAACAAAATAAAATAGATAGAATAAATATGTACAAGTAAAATAAATAGAGTAATAAATACATAGAAACATATATACATATATACAGGTGCTGTGGAGAGGGGAAGGAGGTAAGGCGGGGGAGAGGAAGGAGGGGGCTCAGTCTGGGAAGGCCTCCTGGAAGGGGTGAGCTCTCAGTAGGGCCTTGAAGGGAGGAAGAGAGCGGATGTGGGGAGGGAGGGCATTTCAGGCCAGGGGGATGACGTGGGCCGGGGTTCGACGGCGAAACAGGCGAGAACGAGGCTCGGTGAGGAGATTAGCGGCAAGGGAGCGGAGGGTGTGGGCTGGGCTGGAGAAGGAAAGAAGGGAGGTGAGGTAGGAGGGGGTGAGGTGATGGACAGCCTTGAAGCCCAGGGTGAGGTGTTTCTGCCTGATGCGTAGGTTGATTGGTAGCCACTGGAGCAGCCCTGGGGCGGCAGTTCCTCTATCCAGCCGTGGACCGAGGGATTATTCTAGAACAGGAATGAATAGAGGATATGTTATTTTGTTAATATGTTTTGTTTTGTCGTCTGTCTCCCCCTTCTAGACTGTGAGCCCGCTGTTGGATAGGGACCGTCTCTGTATGTTGCCAACTTGTACTTCCCAAGCGCTTAGTACAGTGCTCTGCACACAGTAAGCGCTCAATAAATATGATTGAATGAATGAACCATCCCACTCTCCCCACCTCATGCACACATACCTCACATATAGCCCAAGGCATCCATCCCAACCCTGCCTCACCATGGCTCCTGGATTGGAAAACCGGCAAGATCCTGCCCTCCGTAATCCAGGGCTCCTGGTGAGCGTTTGGGACTCTGGCATTTGAGGGAGCGACGTGGCGGCCGTGGCCTACGTACAAGAGGAGTCTCTGACCTTGGCAGCCCAGGGGAGCATTTGATGTATATTGTCCTCTCCCAAGCGCTTAGTACAGTGCTCTGCACACAGTAAGCACTCAATTAATACGATTGAATGAATGAATGAGTGAGACGATCTGAGGGGACTCACCCCACTAGGCCAGTAAGGAGCCGTCTTGCCCCGGTGGGCGAAGGCCCAAGCCGTCTCTGTTGGCGGGGTGGAGGTCTGAGGGAATAAACCAGGGGTCTGCCCAGATGCGGGCCCCGCATCTCCAAATTCGGGCCCGGCCCCATTTCCCCTACCAGAAAGGAATTTCGCCCTCCGAGAGGAAGCTGGGCACGTGTGGTTGCATCCTTGGCAGGCAGTGGCTCCCAGCCCAGAGAGGGCCCGTGGAAGGGTCAGTGACGTGAGGCCCCTGCCCCCGGAGCGGCCAATCCCAGGTGGGGAAGACGGGGAAGAGAAACCCTTCCCCGTCGGGAACAATGAACAGCGAGCACGGCTTCCAGTGGGAAGAGCGTGGCCGAACACCTCAAACTCCCCCGGCCAAGCGGACATCACTGTCCAGGCCCCGCTCCCTCCCATTCTCCACGGCGCTAGGCCGCCCTCCACCATGGGACCGGAGAGTCCCGGGTGCGAGCCTCTCGGCGGGCCACCCAACACTGTGCGTGGGCCTGCCCCGGGCCTGCCGCCGCGCCTGGGTGTGGCCCTGGTTGCCGAGCAGAGCCCAGGCCCATCCATGGGAAGCGCTGGAATCCTTTGGGAGCTCCACCCCAGTCTAGCTGGGGCCCAGGGGCCACTCCAGGGAATCTGGTAGGTTTCCCATCCTCTGCCTCCCTCTTGTCCCCCCACCTCTCCCCTTCCTCCCTTCTTCCTCCCTTTCTTCCTCCTCCTCCCCTCCAGCAAACTGTAACCACGAACAACTCCTTCCTCGGGTGCCAAGAGCCCAAGCGCCAACAGGGAAACCCACCCCCCCCAACCGCTACTGGGTGCCCCATCCCCTCATCATCATCATCAATCGTATTTATTGAGCGCTTACTGTGTGCAGAGCACTGTACTAAGCGCTTGGGAAGTACAAGTTGGCAACATATAGAGACAGTCCCTACCCAACAGTGGGCTCACGGTCTAAATGCCCTCATCGTTGAACCCCTGGCCTCTAATAATAATAATATTTATGGTATTTGTTAAGCGCTTACTATGTGCCAAGCGCTATTCCAAGTGCTGAGGTAGATGCAGGGTAATCAGATTGTCCCATGTGAGGCTCACAGTCTTCATCCCTATTTTACATATGAGGTAACTGAGGCACAGAGAAGCCAAGTGGCTTGCCCAAGGTCACACAGCAGACAAGGGGCAGAGCCGGAATTAGAACCCCGACCCTCTGACTCCTAGGCGCATGCTCTATCCACTCTAAAGTGCTGCTTGTTATTTTGTACTTTCCCAAATACTTAGTCCAGTGCCTCGCACACAGCGCTCAATAAATGCGACTGAACGGATGTACGATTTCCGGCTCACAATTCCCCTATTTATTTGTGCATATTTATTAGATTTATTTTATTTTGTTAATATGTTTTGTTTTGTTCTCCGTCTCCCCCTTCTAGACTGTGAGCCCACTGTTGGGTAGGGACTGTCTCTACACGTTGCCAACGGTCTAGAATTGTATGAATTTATTACCCTATTTATTTGTGCATATTCATTAGATTTATTTTATTTTGTTAATATGTTTTGTTTTGTTCTCTGTCTCCCCCTTCTAGACTGTGAGCCCGCTGTTGGGTAGAGACCGTCTCTACATGTTGCCAACGGTCTAAAATTGTATGAATTTATTACCCTATTTATTTGTGCATGTTTATTACATTTATTTTATTTTGTTAATATGTTTTGTTTTGTCTCCCCCTCCTAGACTGTGAGCCCACTGTTGGGTAGGGGCCGTCTCTACATGTTGCCGACTTGTACTTCCCAAGCGCTTAGTCCAGTGCTCTGCACACAGTAAGCGCTCAATAAATACGATTGAATGAATGAATCCCCCGGTGACTCTCCATCCCTCGGCTCCGTAGGTTCGAAGGGAAGTTTGGAGCCGGGGCCGTGTTCCCGCCGATGGTCCAGATCTGCGTGTGGTTCTGTCGACCCCTGGAGAAATCTCGATTCGTAGCCAAGTGCCAAGGTAAAAAAAGGCAGCTGGGGGTTGGGGGATGGAGTCCGACCCCCCGCCCGAGGGCCGGGCCCTGGGCCTCCACCAAATAGCCCTTCATACGTTTGGGGTAGTGTTGGCCTGGGCTGCGGACGTGAGGGTGACACCCGAGGGGTAGGTCTGTCCCGTGGGAGGGCCCGGGTGGGGGTCTCTGGTGTGATGGGGAGAGGACGCTGACCCTTGGGCGGGCAGCCCATTAATCAATCAATCAATCGTATTTATTGAGCGCTTACTATGTGCAGAGCACTGTACTAAGCGCTTTACCGGCCTTCTCCTCTCTCCTCCAGCCCTGAAGTCTTCAATCGGCCCGAGTCCTTTCTCAGGAAACATCTACCACATCCTGGGCAGAGTGAAGTTTTCAGGTAAGGGAGGGTGTTTCCCACCGTGGCGCTCCGGAGCGGGTAGCATTCCATCGCATAATAACGGCATTTATTAAGCGCTTGCTATGTGCCGAGCTCCGTTCTAAGCGCTGGGGAGGTTACAAAGCGATTGGGTTGTCCCACAGGGGGGCTCGCAGTCTTCATCCCCATTTTACAGGTGAGGGAACTGAGGCCCAGAGAAGTTAAGTGGCTTAGAAGTTAAGCAGCGTGGCTCAGCAGAAAGAGCCTGGGGTTTGGAGTCAGAGGTCGTGGGTTCAAATCCCGGCTCCACCACCCGTCAGCTGTGTGACTTTGGGCAAGTCACTTAACTTCTCTGGGCCTCAGTTACCACATCTGTAAAATGAGGATTAACACTGTGAGCCCCACGGGGGACAACCTGATCACCTTGTAAATTCCCCAGCGCTTAAACAGTGCTCTGCACATAGTAAGCGCTTAATAAATGCCATTATTATTATTATTATTATTATTAAGTGACTTGCCTAAAGTCACACAGCTAATTGGCAGAGCTGGGATTTGAACCCATGCCCTTTCCACTGAACTATGCTGCTTCTCTATCTCTCCCAACCCCCCGCGCCCTCTGAGAGGCTGCTTCTTGCCAGTGGGTGAGGCCCGGGTGGTCCCGGGGTCCGGGCGCGGCGGGGAGGGGCCCCTGACATGTACACTGACTTGGCACGGTTCTCCTCGGCCGGAGCCATCCTTTCCCAGCGGATCCCGTTTCACAAATCCCGGCCGGGACACGGACTGGAAGGATTACCCCGCCTCGGTGTCCCTGGGCCAGGCTCCAGTTCTCCGCCCGGCCTCAGCCCAGAAAGGGGATGTGCCTGCTCTCTCCCTCGGTGGATCGATCGGGAGGCGGGGGACGGAGTGGTCCTGGGGGAAGGGCATTCTCCATGAGGCCTCCAAATGGAAAAGCCGGGTGCTCCCTTGGGAATCGGGACTGAACCAAGGTAGAAACTCCACACAGTCCCTAGGGTTAAAAGAGACTTAATAATAATAATAATAATTGGCATTTGTTAAGCGCTTACTATGCGCAAAGCACTGTTCTAAGCGCTGGGGAGGATACAGGGTGATCAGGTTGTCCCTCGTGCGGCTCACAGTCATTCATTCATTCATTCATTCAATCGTATTGATTGAGTGCTTACTGTGTGCAGAGCACTGTACTAAGCACTTGGGAAGTACAAGTTGGCAACATATAGAGACGGTCCCTACCCAAAAGCGGGCTTTTCATCCCCATTTTACGGATGAGGGAACTGAGGCTCAGAGAAGTTAAGTGACTTGCCCAAGATCACGCAGCAGACGTGTGGCGGAGCCGGGATTCGAACCCGTGACCTCGGACTCCAAAGCCCGGGCTCTTTCCACCGAGCCACGCTGCTTCTCATTTGGCCACCCCCAAGTGCTGCTGAGAAGCAGCATGGCATAGTGGACAGAGCCTGGGCCTGGGACTCAGAAGGTCATGGGTTTTAATCCCAGCCCCCGCCACTTGTCTTTTTTGTGACTTTGAGGAGACCACTCCTCTGTGCCTCAGTGACCTCATCTGTAAAATGGGGATTGAGACTGTGAGCCTCACAGGGGACAGGGACTGTGTCAACCCAACCCATCCCAGCACTTAGTACAGTGCCCTGCACGTAGTAAGCACTTAACAAATTCCATTATTTTCATTATTATTATTCCCCCAACTAATACAGATGCTGCCACAGAACCAGGGCCAGGGTCCCATCACTGGGAGAAGGCCAAGAGCGAGAAGCAGAGCCTTTTAGGGGCTACTGCCCGGGCCTGGGAGACAGAAGGACCTGGGTTCTAATCTCATCTCCGCCACTTGTCTGCCCGGTGACCTTGAGCAAGTCTCTTCACTTCTCTGGGCCTTGGTTCCCTCATCTGTAAAATGGGGATTAAGATGGTGAACTCCACGTGGGACAGGGACTGTGTCCAACCTGATTAGCTTGGACACAGCGCTCAGGGCAGTGCCTGGTACACAGTAAGCACTTAACACATAACCACAGGGGAAAATCAAAGTCCAGAGATTCCAGATTCCCTGCATCTTCATTATAGAGGACTGTGGGCCATTGGGAATTGGTAGAGGATTCCAAAATCACTAAACTGGGGGGCGGGGTGACCGGGGACCCTTGATATTTCATGCGAACCGGATCCCTGCCTCCGAAGGACAAGGGTGGTCAGCCATTCACTAGTCCAAGCAAATGGGCTCTTGCCTTAAAGCGATGGAGACCCCAACTTTTATCCCCTCCGTGGAGGGGGAACGATCTTCCCTAGATCCCCCCGCAATTCCTGATGTTGTTTGTCCTTTGGGGAATACCACTGTACGCTGAGTGTTCAGCAATAGCATGGAGGGGGTAGCCAACTGGAATTTACCGTGTGTAAAGACAAAGAGAAGAAGTGTGGCTTAGTGGGTAGAGCACAGGCCCCGGAGTCAGAATCATCATCATCATCATCAATCATATTTATTGAGCGCTTACTATGTGCAGAGCACTGTACTAAGCACTTGGGAAGTACAAATTGGCAACATATAGAGACGGTCCCTACCCAACAGTGGGCTCACAGTCTAAAAGGGGAGACAGAGAACAAAACCAAACATACTAACAAAATAAATAAATAGATAAATAAATAAAGTAATAAATATGTACAAACATATATACATATATACAGGTGCTGTGGGGAAGGGAAGGAGGTAAGATGGGGGGGATGGAGAGCGGGGGACGAGGGGGAGAGGAAGGAAGGGGCTCAGTCTGAAGAATCTGGTTTCTAATCCCTGATCTGCGGGCTTGGGTAAGCCACTTCACTCCTCTGGGCCTCAGTTCCCTCATCTGTAAAATGAGGATGAAGAGCATGAGCCCCATGTGGGACAGGGATTGCGTCCAACCCAATTAGCTCGTATCCACCCCAGTGCTTAGAACGGTGCTCGGCGTATAGGGAGCACTTATCGAGTACCCTAATTATTAATTATTTGTTGTCGGGGGGGGGCGTTGTGTGGGTTCTGTTTCCTGGGCAGACTCAGAGAAGCAGCTGGAGGTCTGCCACAACACACTGGCCAATTCCCTGAGCCTCGTGCCCATCCAGGAGGGCCCCACCCCACCCAGCGATTCCCGACCCGAGAGCCGCGATCGCAGCGGCCCGCAGGAGTGTCACCTCGTCTTCATCGGCTGCTCCCTGAAAGAGGACACGGTGAAGGATTGGCTGCGGCAGACGGCGAAGCAGGTGGGGGGTCTAGCGGCGGGGCCGGGAGCGGGAATCCCAGCAGCCTCCTTCCCCATCCTCCGGTAGGCCGGCCGGTCCAGGCCATTCTGCTCGTGTCCCTCCTGCATCCTTAGAGGCATCAGACTCGCTCCGGTGGCTCTCCCTGGTGCCGCAGTAGGTGACGAGGGTGCTGAGGAGAAAATTTGCCAACCTTCCCTTGCCACCTTTCCAGCCCCCACTGCCTAGGAGTGACGGTACGGGTCACTGGGCTGGGTTGGAACCCAGCGCGGGCATCGGGCACACGCCTGCCTTTCCCCGTGCCCAGAAACAAGTGGCTGCGGGGCAGGGGGCCAGCGCGGACTGTTCACTGGACACCTGCTGCCTTCTGCCTGAGTCGTGTGAGGTGATGGGCCACTCCGATGCCCCGAAGCCTGGAGCCTAGCCGCCCCTGCGGGAACCTGCGTCCTCTGTCTCCATTCAAATTGGGCCCCTGGCTGGCTCGAAAGGTGGCCAGAGAGCGGTGTCCCTGAGCCCTACAGTCATTCATTCATTCAATCGTATTTATTGAGCGCTTACTATGTGCAGAGCACTGTACTAACCACTTGGCAATATATAGAAGCGGTCCCTACCCAACAGCGGGCTCACAGTCTAGAAGACTCCCTACAGGGGGAGAGAGGGGGAAAAGGAGTCTGAACCCCCCCCTTCCAGACTTCTTTTTATTTTAATATGGTACTTCAATCAATCAATCAATTGTATTTATTGAGCGCTTACTGTGTGCAGAGCACCGTACTAAGCTCTTGGGAAGTACAAGCTGGCAACATATGGTACTTGTTAAGCACTTACTATGTGCCAAGCACTGTGCTACGCACTAGGGTTGATACAAGTTAATCAGGTTGGACACAGCCCCTGTCCCATGTGGGGCTCATTGTCTTAAACCCCATTTTCCAGTTAAGGAACTGAGGCCCAGCCAAGTGACTTGCCCCAGGGTCAAAGAGCAGACAAATGGTGGAGCTGGGATTTCCTTCCACCTCCCAGGCCCCGGGGTCTTCCCACTAAGTGCTTAATAATAATAATTGTGCTTTTCATTAAGCTCTTACTATATGCTAGGCGCTGTACTAAGCGCTGGGTGCATAGAAGCAAATTGGGTTGGATACAGTCCCTGACCCACATGGGGTCACAGTTCTCATCCCCCATTTTACAGATGAGGTAACTGAGGCACAGAGATTAGAACAGTGCTTTGCACATAGTAAGCGCTTAATAAATGCCATCATCATTATTATTATTATTATTAAGTGAAATGATTTGCCCAAGGTCCCCCACAGATAAGTGGCAGAGCCGGGGTTAGAACTCAGGTACTTATGGCTCCCACGTCCGGGCTCTTTCCACTGGGCCACACTGCTTCTATAAGACTTCCCAGCAGCGGGGAAGTTGAGAGATGCGGTGTGGTCCGGGTGGGAATACAACAGGCCTGGAAAAGCCTGATGCGAACTCCCAGATAATAATAATAATAATAATAATAACAATAATAATAATAATAATAATAATAATAATAATAATGTCATTTGTTAAGCGCTTACTATGTGTCAAGCACCGTTCTAAGAGCTGGGGTAGAAACAAGGTCGTCCCAGTTGGACACAGTCCCTGTCCTACGTGGGGCTTGCGGTATTAATCCTCATTTTACAGATGAGGTAACTGAGGCACAGGGAAGTGAAGTGACTAGCCCAGGGTCACACAGAAGACAAGTGGCAGAGCTGGAATTAGACCCCAGTCCTGCAGATTCCCAGGCCTGGGTCCGGGCTCTATCCACTAGGCTGCACTTTTTCAATCAATCAATCAATCAATCAGTCAATCGTATTTATTGAGCGCTTACTGTGTGCAGAGCACTGTACTATTCACACCCACCCTGGGATCCTGGGCTCCAGGTCTCTTCCTGGTCAGACAACAGCCCTCGCGGGTCTTGCCCTTATCCCACCATCCCAGAGAAACCCGTAGGGGGAAACTCAGAGGAGCCTTTCATTCATTCATTCATTCAATCGTATTTATTGAGCGCTTACTGTGTGCAGAGCACTGTACTAAGCGCTTGGGAAGTACAAGTTGGCAACATATAGAGACGATCCCTACCCAACAGCGGGCTCACAGTCTAGAAGGGGAGAGACAGACAACGAAACAAAACATATTAACAAAATAAAATAGATAGAATAAATATGTACAAGTAAAATAAATAGAATAATAAATATGTACAAACATATATACATATTCATTCAATCGTATTTATTGAGCGCTCACTGTGTGCAGAGCACTGTACTAAGCGCTTGGAAAGTACAAGTTGGCAACATATAGAGACGGTCCCTACCCAACAGCGGGCTCACAGTCTAGAAGGGGAGAGACAGACAACGAAACAAAACATATTAACAAAATAAAATAGCATAAATGTGTACAAGTAAAATAAATAGAATTATAAATATGTACAATCATATATACATATTCATTCATTCAATCGTTTTTATTGAGCACTTACTGTGTGCAGAGCACTGTACTAAGCGCTTGGGAAGTACAAGTTGGCACCATATAGAGACGGCCCCTACCCAAAAGCGGACTCACAGTCTAGAAGGGGGGAGACAGACAACGAAACAAAACATATTAACAAAATAAAATAGATAGAATAAATATGTACAAGTAAAATAGAGTAATAAATATGTACAAACATATATACGTATTCATTCATTCAATCGTATTTATTGAGCGCTTACTGTATGCAGAGCACTGTACTAAGCGCTTGGGAAGTACAAGCTGGCAACATAGAGAGACGGTCCCTACCCAACAGTGGGCTCACAGTCTAGAAGACTGTATGTATGTATGTATATAACAATAATAACAATGATGGCATTTATTAAGCACTTACTATGTGCAAAGCACTGTTCTAAGCGCTGGGGAGGTTACAAGGTGATCAGGTTGTCCCCCGGGGGGCTCACAGTCTAAATCCCCATTTGACAGATGAGGGAACTGAGGCCCAGAGAAGTGAAGTGACTTGCCCAAAGTCACACAGCTGACAGTTGGCGGAGCTGGGATTTGAACCCATGACCTCTGTCTCCAAAGCCCGTGCTCTTTTCCACTGAGCCACACTGCTTCTCTCTCTATATCAATCAATCAATCAATCAATCAATCATATTTATTGAGCGCTTACTGTGTGCAGAGCACTGTACTAAGCGCTTGGGAAGTACAAGTTGGCAACATATAGAGACGGTCCCTACCCAACAGTGGGCTCACAGTCTAGAAGGGGGAGACAGAGAACAAAACCAAACAGACTAACAAAATAAAATAAATAGAAGAGATAGGTACAAGTAAAATAAATAAATAGAGTAATAAATATGTACAAGCATATATACAGGTGCTGTGGGGAAGGGAAGGAGGTAAGATGGGGGGGATGGAGAGGGGGACGAGGGGGAGAGGAAGGAAGGGGCTCAGTCTGGGAAGGCCTCCTGGAGGAGGTGAGCTCTCAGTAGGGCCTTGAAGGGAGGAAGAGAGCTAGCTTGGCGGATGGGCAGAGGGAGGGCATGCCAGGCCCGGGGGATGACGTGGGCCGGGGGTCGATGGCGGGACATATATATACATATATACAGGTATATATTGCAGGTATTGACGGCACGTTCCAACTTCTCCCCCGACCCCATGGCAGTCTAGAGCATCTGCTCCCCGACCAGCCCCGGGGGTCCGATCCCCGCAGATGCCGTGTTGACAGCAATCTAGGAGCCAACGTGAAGCCCCGTAGGCAAACCCTTCCACCCCAGGCCCCGGGGACTCCGCCCAAATCAAGGGGTCCCTTCAGATGTTGCCAACTTGTACTTCCCAAGCGCTTAGTACAGTGCTCTGCACACAGCAAGCGCTCCAGAAATACGATTTAATGAATGAATGAATCATTGCCACTTCCCCCTGCTCTCTTTGGAGTTCCCTCATCTGTAAAATGAGGATTAAGACTGTGAGCCCCACGTGGGACAACCTATCTTGTGTCTATTCGCTCATTCAATCATATTTATTGAGGGCTTACTGTGTGCACAGCACTGTACTAAGCGCTTGGGAAGTACAAGTTGGCAACATATAGAGACGGTCCCTACCCAACAGTGGGCTCAGTCAATCAATCAATCAATCAATCGTATTTATTGAGCGCTTACTATGTGCAGAGCACTGTACTAAGCGCTTGGGAAGTACAAATTGGCAACATATAGAGACAGTCCCTACCCAACAGTGGGCTCACAGTCTAGAAGGGGGAGACAGAGAACAAAACAAAATATATTAACAAAATAAAATAAATAGAATAAATATGTACAAATAAAATAGAGTAATAAATACGTACAAACATGTGTACATACATACAGGTGCTGTGGGGAGGGGAAAGAGGTAAGGTGTCTACCCCAGCGCTTGGACTCAAGCCGGCCCCAGTGCTCTCATGAAGCAGTGTGGCCTAGTGAATAGAGCCCGTCCTGGGAGTCAGAAGGTCATAGGTTCTAATCCCGGCTCCGCCACTTGTCTGCTGGGTGACCTTGGGCAAGTCGCTTCTCGGGCCTCAGTGACCCCATCTGTTAAATGGGGATTGAGGCTGTGAACCTCATGTGGGACAGGGCCTGTGTCCAACCCGATTAGCTTGTATTCACCCCTACGCTTAGTACAGTGCCTGGCATATAGTAAGCGCTCAAGAAATACCACAGTTTTTATTAGTATTAGCTCACAAACAGACAGAGATGACCCCCGGCCCCTCCTCCGTCACCCCTGCTGCACAGCCAAGTCCAGGTGGTCCGTAGGATCCTTCGGCTGACTGAACTGCCAGAGGGGAAGGGGGTTCCGAAAGTAATTTAAATCAGATTTAACTGCTCTTCTTTGCACAAGTAGACTTCTCAATCAATCAATCAATCAATCAATCATATTTATTGAGCGCTTACTGTGTGCAGAGCACTGTACTAAGCGCTTGGGAAGTCCAAGTTGGCAACATATAGACCCAACAGTGGGCTCACAGTCTAAAAGGGGGAGACAGAGAACAAAACCAAACTTACTAACAAAATAAAATAAATAGATATGTACAAGTAAAATAAATAAATAAATAGAGTAATAAATATGTACAACGTTGTTTAGTCCTTAGCCATCCAAAAGCATTTATTAAGCCCAGAATGCCTAGGGTGCTATGGAGATGCAGCATGATGATGGTATTTATTAAGCGCTTACTATGTGCCAAGCACTGTTCTAAGCACTGGGGAAGTTACAAGGTAATCAGGTTGTCCCACGGGGGGCTCACAGTTTTAATCCTCATTTCACAGATGAGGTCACTGAGGCACAGAGAAAAGAGCCCAGGATTGGGAGTCAGAGAACCTGGGATCTAATTCCAGCCCCCCCAGCTTTCTCCTGTGCGACCTTGGGCAAGTCACTTCACTTCTCTGGGCCTCACTCTCTCATCTGTACAATGGGGATTCAGTCCTTCTCCCTTTTAGACTGTGAGCCTCGTGGGAGACAAGGACTGTGTCCAACCTGATTCACTTGCGTCTACCCCAGTGTTTAGAACAGTGCTTGGCACGTGGTAAGCGTTTAGCAAGTAAAATAGTAATAATAATAATAATATTAATAATAATTGGGAGGGATGAGGTTAGGAGCTGGCCGGCTGGGAGGCCCACCCAGTCTTTCTTGGGGCCCCCCCGGGTACCGTGGGGAAGAAGCCCGGCCTGGCAGGGTCTGAGAGGGTCATGCCCGTGGCCAGGCCTTGGCGCTGGAACTGTAGCTCCGGCGCAGGCCTCTGGTCCCAGTCCCAGTGGTCCTCAAAAGCCATCATCATCATCATCAATCGTATTTATTGAGCGCTTACTATGTGCAGAGCACCGTACTAAGCGCTTGGGAAGTACAAATTGGCAACATATAGAGACAGCCCCAGCCCCGCCCCTCCAGCTCCCCGGGCTTTGTTGAACTGGGACTTTCTGATCCCCCAGAAGCCGCAGAGGAAAGCCCTGAAAACCCGAGGGATGCTGACGGTGCAGGAGATCAGGAACATCCACGTGAGTGTGTCCCCTGCCGGAAGCCGGGACGGGGGTGTTCCCAGCGCGGGTGGGGAAACCAGCACTGAGCAACGGGGCGTCCAGTCCACAGCCCCTGCGCCACCATTGGGAGAGATCAATCAATCAATCAATCGGATTTATTGAGCGCTTACGGTGTGCAGAGCACTGTACTAAGTGCTTGGGGAGTACAAGTTGGCAACATATAGAGACAGTCCCTATCCAACAGTGGGCTCACAGTCTTGAAGGGAGAGACAGAGAACAAAACCAAACATATTAACAAAATAAAATGGAATAGATATGTACGGGTAAAATAAATAGAATAATAAATATGTACAAACATATATACATATATACAGGTGCTGTGGGGAAGGGAAGGAGGTAAAACGGAGGGGATGGAGAGGGGGACGAGGGGGAGATCTGCTTGGCTCCGCCATTGCTCACCCGTGGGGAAGGGGCCAGGACCTGGGCGGCATCTAAACAGGTTTGTCTTCCGCTGCAGGTGAAACGTCACCTGGACCCTCTCCCGGCTGGCTATTTCTACAACGGAACCCAGTTTGTGAATTTCTTTGGGGACAAAACTGATTACCATCCCCGTATCCTTTTTTCATTATCATGATTACCTGTATCTGTTAAGCACTTACCATGTGCCAGGCACTGTACTGAGCCACTGGGGTGGGTGCAAGCCCATCAGGTTTGGACCCAGCCCATATCCCACCGCCTTCACCCCCATTTGACAGATGAGGTCCCTGAGATACAGAGAAGTGAAGTGACCTGCCCAGGGTCACGCAGCAGACAAGCGGTAGAGCCGCTATTAGAAGCCACATCCTTCTGACACCCAGGCCTGGGCTCTGTCCACTAAGCCAAGCTGCTCCTCAATCTAATCTGATCTCATTCAGTCAAATCAGCCCCAGGGTGAACAGAAGGAACCCTCTCTCCTTAGCAGGTGTCCCGAAAGGCATTCATTCATTCAATCGTATTTATTGAGCGCTTACTGTGTGCAGAGCACTGGACTAAGCACTTGGGAAGCACAAGTTGGCAACGTACAGAGACGGTCCCTACCCAACAGCGGGCTCACAGTCTAGAAGAGGGAGACAGGCAACAAAGCAAAATATATTAACAGAATAAAATAAATAGAATAAATATGTACAAGTAAAATAGAGTAATAAATATGTACAAACATTGTAAATATGTACAAACATAGATACATATGTACAGGAATAAGGCAGAAGCGGGAGGGTGGGAGGGGCAGGAAGTAACAGGGCAAGGAAAGGATGGTTGGGGGTGAGTTTGTGGCGGCCGAAAGAAGGGTGGGCATGAGGAGAGAAACAGAATGGCAGAGTGGAGAGAATCCGGGCCTGAGAGTCAGAGGACGTGGGTTCTAATCCCGGCTCTGCCATGGGTCTGCTGTGTGGCCTTGGGCAAATCACTTCTCTGGGCCTTAGTTCTATCATCTGTGAAATGGGGGTGAAGACGGGACAGGGACTGTGTCCAGCCCGATTTGCTTGTATCCTCCCCAGCGCTTAGTACAGGGCCTGGCACATAGTAAGCGCTTAACACATACCACAGTGATTATTATGAGGTCTAGCTAGGGAAGGCTGCTGACCTCAGTGGTTCATTCATTCATTCAATCATATTTATTGAGCGCTTACTGTGTGCAGAGCACTGTACTAAGCGCTTGGGAAGTACAAGTTGGCAACATATAGAGGCAGTCCCTACCCAACAATGGGCTCACAGTCTAGAAGGGGCTCGAAGCTGGGACTGAAGCAAGGACCCTTGGCCTCGCCGCCCACCTACCCCACAGTAGCCCTGCCTCGGTGGGGGTGGTGGGACCAGGGGCTGCCCAATTCCCTCTGGGCTTCTATCCCAGTCCAAGGGTCCCTCTCCCAATCCCCCCGGCCCCTTCCCTCCAGGCCCCACCACTGCCCATTCCCGGTAGGCTCAGACACGGGGTCCTAGATTCTCGTGGCTCCGGGGAATCTCTCATCTCTCCTGGGGCTCTTAGTCAACAGAGGGAGAACAGGGAAGAAGAGAAAGTCCCCTTTTCACCTCCCTTTATTTTCTTTGGCGAAGCAACACAGCCTAGCAAATAGAGCCCGGGCCTCAGAGTCAGAAGGGCCTGAGTTTGAATCCCAGTTCCACCGCTTTCCTGATGTGTGACCTTGGGCAGGTCACTTCACTTCTCTGGGCCTCGGTGACCTCATCTACAAAATAGGGATTAAGAGTGGGAGCCCCATATGGGACAGGGTTTGCTTGTAGCCACCTCAGCGCTTAGAACAGTGCCTGGCGCAGCGTACGCGTTTAACACATATCAGAATGGTTATTTTATTATTATTCTCTTCTACTTCACTTCTCTGGGCTTCAGTTCCCTCATCTGAAAATGGAGATCAAGACCGTGCGCTCCAAGTGAGACAGGAAGTGTGTCCAACCTGATTACCCTGTATCTACCCCAGATACTGGTTAGAACAGTGCTTGGCAAATTGTAAGCGCCTAATAAGTACTATCATTATTATTATCTCTTTATCCCTCCCCTTCCCTCCCTCCCTTCATCGTTGCTTCTTCCCCTTGCTCTCTTTCCTCTCTGGAGTTACCTCATCATCTTAGTCTAAATGGGGATTAAGATTATGAGCCCCATGTGGGAAAACCTGACTATCTTGTATCTACCCCAGTTCTCAGAACAGTGCTTGGCACGTAGCAAGCACATAACAAATACCATCGTCATCTCCTCCCACCCTAAACATCCATCTTCCTCCTTTTTCTCTCTCCCCAGCCCCTCCCTCTGAGCAGCACTGGTCAGCCGGGGCAAGGGGTCTCGGGTGAAAAGGGGGCTCTGGGGGCTAGCAGATGGTCCCCTCGGCAGCCCCCCTCGGCAGCTCTCTTCCTTAACACGGCCTCAGTGATGGACCAGTTCATGAACGACTACGTGGAGGAGGCCAACCGGGAAATCGAGCGCTACAATCGCGAGCTGGAGCAGCAGGAGTTCCACGACCTCTTCGAGCGCAAGACCTAGAGTTTCCTCTGCCCAGGCCGGGCCGGGCCTAAGGCCTAGAGGCCCAAACGCTCCACAGCCTCCGCTGCCACCGCCTGCTCTGTCACCTTCTCCCAGGGAAGGGGGTGCCTTCTGCTGCCTCTGTGTGTGTGTGTGTGTGTGTGTGTGTATCTGTGTGTTTTGTCTCATAGCCACCTTCCAGTCCAGAACTAAAAAGCATCACATGCAAAGAAAGAGAGTAGGGTCAGGGGACGGGCTGTTGGGTGGGGAAGGGGCGGCACTGATCTCCAGGGCCTTGGAGCGGGCAGGAGCCCCAGATGGGCCCGTCGCTCCAGTGTGAATCCTGGAGGCCCTTCTCAGCCGTCCCCGGGGTGAACTGTGTCCCCCTTTCCTTTGGGGCTGGGGGCTGTGATAAGGATGCCCCGGGTGGAGCGGGTCTCCTTGCCGGTGCCCGGCTGCCGGAGAGACGAGGAAGGAGGGCGGGGGTCCCTGTGAAGGTCCCTGTGAACAGGCATGAGGGGCATCTGCAGCCCCCCGACCCTTGAGATCCCCTCTCCTCCCTGGGGCCCCCATCCTGAGCAGATTGACTCTGCGGTAACCAAACCCCTTTGGGCCGCCCACCTGGTCGTAACAGGCTAGCATCCCTGCTGCCAGCGCAGGTGGTAGGCTCCCTGGCGGGTGGTTTTGGAAGAAGAAAACCCCCAAGGGTGGGACGTGGGGGGGGAGTGGGAACCTTTTTCCCCGCCCCCCACCCCGGGATCCTGGAGCCGAGGTGTGGAGGCGGATGCCAGACCCCAAAACCCAGGGCCCCTCGCTCTGCTTCCCCTCGGAAGAGGGCCGGCTGCGAGCGGGAGGCCGGAGTCAAACGGGAACACCATCCCCCAAGTGGCCCAGAGAAGGGGTGGGCACGGTGCCCCGAGGCCAGGACAGGCGCTTCCGTCCACCTGGACTCCCATCCAGGCTCCCGGCAGGCACCGGAGGGCAGGAAGGCCGGTCCAGGCGCCGAGCCTCCTTCACCGCCTGAGTCTCGCTTTGGTCCAGGAAAAGCGATTTCCATCCAGACCTCCCCACCGCCCCTCGCACCAGGCCCCGGCCAAGAGCGAGTGCTGCTGGCCAGCTTGGGGCTGGACACCTCTCTGGGCCACCTGAGAGGAGTAGGCACCTCAGGGGGCATTAGCCCAGCCCCGAGGGATGGGAGGGGAGCACCAGATTCCCAGCAGTGTAGTTTGGGGCTGCAGTATGTGTGCCCACCCCCAGGCCCTCTCTCGTCCCGATGGCGATGCTTGGCAGTATTTAGGCGTTAGTCTCGTATATGGCTTCGGGTCGGTGGATGGGTAGGTGGATGGCGGTGAGGCAGTCGGCCGGTTCCCGGCACCTGGAAACGTGCCGCAGGACCCTCGGGGACTCTGCGGATGGACACAAGGTGGGAGGTGCCAGTTGGAAGGATCTGGTGGCAGAGCTCGGCGGCGGCCTCGGCCTGCCCACCACCGAGCTGCCCACGTAGAGTAGCCGCCTGGCCCACGGCGTCAGGCCAGAGATGCTGAGGTGACACATCTCCCCGAGGGTGGGTGTCGCCTCGGCTCGGAATGACCCCCCCGTAGCTTTAAGTGCAATCGACGCTCCTAGATGAAGATCCCGTAGCTAGCTCCTTTGCTCTGCTGATCGTTTTTTTAAGAACTCCTTCATGCAGCCGGATTTTGGGGCGGGGGGGTGGCGGGAGTGGGAAGCATTGATTTCCGTCCACGCTTTTCCGTGGACTTTTCTAATCATCCGTCGATGGAGCCCGCTTGGCTCCAGCTGCACAGAGATTTTTTGAAAGAAGGGTCAGCACGGCCCCCCGCGTGCTAGGCTGTAGTTTAGTTTTAGTCTTTTCCCCGGGGGCAGGGGGACCCGGGAGGTGGGATGGAAAGACCTTTCACCAGACTGGTACTGTTTCGGTTTCGTCCCACACCATGGGACGGGTGGCCATTGGATTACCTCAGCCTTGAACAGGAAACTGTGATTTTTTTTTCAAAGTGGGGGAAAAAATTGGGGTGGGGGGTGGGAAGGGGAGAGGGCCACAGGCCCCCAGACCCCGGGTCTGGCTGTGCCATGGCGAGGCAGCCGGCCCCTAAGGGGCACAACCAGTGTCGGTGAAAGGACTTTCCAGCCAGTTGGTCCGCGGCAGGGCCTGCTCTCGGGGAAACCCTCCGAAAGATGAGTGGGAACTGGGGACAGGACCTGACGTGCCCCAGCGTGAGAATGCAAGTTAGGGTGACTGGGACCCCCTTCCCCTCCTCCCGGATGGCCCGAGCCGGTGCCGTCTCCACGCCCCGGCGTCAGAGAAGCCGCGGGTTGGGGTCCTCCGGGAGGGGAGGTGGGGGGGTCTCCCCGCTTCTGCAGCAAGCCTGAGTGTGGGCCGAGCCAGAGGGCCGGCAAGTTGCTGAAGTTATAGGGTGGGAGGGGTGGGAGGGTTGGGGGGGGTGTCAAAAGCGAGATAAACTTAAGAGGGGGCAATGGGGTCCCGGATCGACACGGGCCCCGGGAGCCCCCCTCCAGGCGAGTCTATCGAACTTGAAGAATTTGCACAAGTGAATAAGCTCGGAGCGCTCTTTGGTGCTCCTGAAAAGGGAAATTCAGTAACTAGTACAGAGGCTGCGAGACGTTGAAACGACACGGTTAAATCCCTGGGTAGGTTGGCGTCTTAAACCAGGTCAGGACCTCAAAGCGAGGAACGGCTTGGTCAGACGCCTTAATGAGCCCCGCGCTCACTGTCTAAGGTGCCAAAATCTCCTCTGATACTAGTTCCCAAGGATTTACTATTCGCAACTTTACCGTCGGCCTTGTTTTTACACACACTACTGTAACTTCAGTGCAACTGAACGGTGTGACTGAAGCTTTTGCTCCTTGTATTTATTACCTGACTCGGTGCAGTAAATGTATTTGGTCGTCTCTTGGGTGGTCTCATGTCCTGTCGTGTCCCTCCCTCGCCGCCGTGGCTGGGACGTCTGGAAAACAACCACGAAATCTCCCTCTGATCAGGAAGCGGAGGACCCAGCGGGGCACACTCTTGCAACGGCCCCAACCCGCCCCACTCCAGGAGAGAATGGAGACCATTCATTCATTCGGTTGTATTTATTGAGCGCTTACTGTGTGCAGAGCGCTGTACTAAGGGCTTGGGAGAGTACAATAGAAAAGACACACTCCCTGCCCATAATGACCTTCCAGTTTAGAGCGGGGGAGGCAGACATTAATATAAAGAAATAAATGACAGATACGGAAATAAGTGGTGTGGGGCTGGGAGGGGAATGAACAGCGGGAACAAGTCAGGGCGACGCAGAAGGGAACTGGAGAAGAGGAAAGGGGGGCTCAGGGAAGGCTTCCTGGAGGAGATGGCCTTCTCCTTGACTTGCCCAAGGTCAAACAGCAGACGTGGCAGAGCTGGGATTAGACTCCAGGTCCTCTGACTCTCACGCCCGTGCTCTTTCCACTAGGCCACACTTCTCTAGAGAGAGAGCAATATCTCCTCTGCCTCTCAGACTTTATTTTATTTTATTTTCTTAGTTTGGTTTTGTTCTCTGTCTCCCCCTTTTAGACGGTGAGCCCACTGTTGGGTAGGGACTGTCTCTATATGTTGCCAACTTGTACTTCCCAAGCGCTTAGTACGGTGCTCTGCACACAGTAAGCGCTCAATAAATGCTCTTAGAACAGTACTCTGCACCAAGTAAGCACTTAATAAATGTCATCATTATTATTATTATTATTATTAAATACGATTGATTGATTGATTGATTTCCTCCAGCCTGAAGCTACCTCTTCCTTCAAATCAGTCAAACCTCAGGACTCCCCCCCTCTCTGAAGCAGCATGGCTTAGTGGATAGAGCCCAAGCCTGGGAATCAGAAGGTGATGGGTTCTAATTTTGCTTCTGCCACCTGTCTGCTGTGTGGCCTTGGGCAGGGCACTTCACTTCTCTGGGCCTCAGTTACCTCATCTATAAAATGGGGATTAAGACTGCGAGTCCCGTGCATGACAGGGACCGTGTCCAACCCGATTTGCCTGTGTCCACCCCAGCGCTTAGTACAGTGCTGGCTTAAATACCACAATTATTATTATTATTTTGAAATCCCAGCTCCTCCGGAAAACTTTATCTGATGACTCTTTTTCTTCTCCCCAGGTTACAGCTAATAATAATATCTACCCAACTATCTTCTCAGCACTTTTGCATTCACAACCAAATTGACTTTGATGCTCTGCTCTTTAAAGACTTCTTCCTCCTGCCTTTTAAAATACCTGCAGAATCTACCTATAGATCATTTTATGTGCTTTGCACACAGTAAGTGCTTAATAAATACCATTATAAGATCATAGGCTCCTTGGAGGAAAGAATCATGTCTCATGTCTCAACAGTATTTCCTGAGCACTTAACTGTGGGTAGAGTGCTGTACCTAAGTGCTTGGGAGAGTACAGTATAATCAATTGTATTTAATCAATTGTATATATTGAGTGCTTACTGTGTGCAGAGCACTGTACTAAGCGCTTGGGAAGTACAAGTTGGCAACATATAGAGACGGTCCCTACCAAACAGTGGGCTCACAGTGAGGGCTTATTGTGTGCAGAGAAGAGTACAGAATAATCAATTGTGTTTAATTAGGGAAGCAGCGTGGCTCAGTGGAAAGAGCCCGGGCTTTGGAATCAGAGGTCATGGGTTCAAATCCCGGCTCTGCCACTTGTCAGCTATGTGACTTTGGGCAAGTCACTTCACTTCTCTGAGCCTCAGTTACCTCCTCTGTAAAATGGGGATTAAGACTATGAGCCCCACGTGGGACAACTTGATCACCTCGTATCCTCCCCCAGCACTTAGAACAGTGCTCTGCACATAGTAAGCGCTTAACAAATGCCATCATAATTATTATTATTATTATTATTAGGGCTTATTGTGTGCAGAGGGCTGTACTGAGTGCTCAGGAGAGTACAGTATAAGAGTTGATAGAAGGCTTTCCATGCCCACAGTGACCTTGCAATCAAGAGGACTATCATCGAAGGGTTTAGTGCAGTGCTCTGAACATCGTGGCTCAGTGGAAAGAACCCGGGATTTGGAGTCAGAGGTCATGGGTTCAAATCCCGGCTCCGCCAACTGCCAGCCGTGTGACTTTGGGCAAATCACTTCACTTCTCTGGGCCTCAGTTCCCTCATCTGTAAAATAGGGATTAAGACTGTCAGCCCCACGTGGGACAACCTGATCACCTTGTAACCACCCCCAGCGCTTAGAACAGTGCTTTGCACATAGTAAGCGCTTAATAAATGCCATTATTATTATTATTAACAGAGTGGGTGCTCATTAAATACTGCTGACTGATTGATTCCCTATGTTCGGACACCCAACTCCCAGACCAAGCACCGACTCTCTCAGGGGTGAAGGAGGTCAGCACAGAGGACAGCAGGCCAAACTCCCAGGAATGTGACAGTATCCCAAACCGGAAGTGGCATTCCCGTCATCGTCCCGGCAACCCAGGGCCTAAAGTGATGCCATGCCTTCATCCTTGCCCTTTAACCCCAAACTGGTAGCATTCCCATGTTAATTGGGCCCCCAGCCCAAAGCAGGAGGGCCTCCCCCAACACCGGAAGTGGTCCTTCAATAAAGAGCCCCCTTTGACACTCGGAAGTGGATTCATCCCAGCAGGATCTCCGAGGATTTCTGACAGGGAGACGCAGTGGGAGGAGGGGGTTGTGTCCTGGGGTCTTCCAGGGAGGGCAGGTCGCCCGGGGCTGAGCCCAGGGAGGCCCAGGTCGGTTCTGGAGAGCGCTGACCGATCTCCATCCCTCCTACTGCAAGGTCGGCCTGCCTTTCGAGGGGATGGAGAACAGGGAATATTATCACGACTTCCTCCCCTCTCGGGAAGGTCGGGCAGGGCCTCTGAGGCAGGTTGGGAGGGTGAGGCGAGGGTCTGGGGGCTTGGGGAGGCTGCAGGCCTCACTCTGCTCACACTGTGCAGCCCCTGCCCCAGAGGGAGGGAGGCAGGCAGGAAGACTCCAGTGTATATGATGACCTTCATTCTCCTGGATCGCAGGGTGTGGGGAGGGCCCTTTTTTTTCCATTCTATTGGGAAGCACTTACTATGTGCCAGACACTGTACTGAGCTCAGTAGATACGGGCTAATCAGGTTGGACATGGTCCCTGTCCCTCATGGGGCGCACAGTGAAGCAGCGTGGCTCAGTGGAAAGAGCACGGGCTTTAAAGTCAAGAGGGCGTGGGTTCAAATCCTGGCTCCGCCACTTGTCAGCTGTGTGACTTCGGGCAAGTCACTTCACTTCTCTGCAAGGTTGGCCTGCCTTTCGAGGGGATGGAGAACAGGGAATATTACCACGACTTCCTCCCCTCTCGGAAGGTCGGGCAGGGCCCCTGAGGCAGGTTGGGTGGGTGAGGCCTCAGTTCCCTCATCTGTAAAATGGGGATGAAGACTGTGAGCCCCACGTGGAACAACCTGATTACCTTGTATCTACTGCAGCGCTTAGAACAGTGCTTTGCACATGGTAAGCGCTTAACGAATACCAACATTATTATTATTATTATACCCATTTTCCAGATGAGGGAACTGAGGCCCAGAGGAGTGAAGTGACTTGCCCAAGATCACACAGCAGCCAAGAGGCGGAGCTGGAATTAGGATCCAGGTCCTCCGACTCCCAGGCATGTGCTTTAACCACAAGGGCATGCTGCTTCTCTGGCTTGGTGGTTTCGGGGGTTTTCTATGGTATGTAGCGCTTACTATGTGACAAGCACTGTACTAAGCTCTGGGAGAGATACAAGCTGATCCGGTTGGACGCAGTTCATGTCCTGCGTGGGGCTCACACGCTTAATCCCCATTTTACAGAAAAGCAGCATGGCCTAGTCGACAGAGCACGAGCCTGGAAGTTAGGAGGATCTGGGTTCTACTCCCGGCTCCAACACTTGGCTTCCTTGTAACCTTGGGCAAGTCACTTTATCTCAGTTAACTAACCTGTAAAAGGGGGATTAAGGCTTGGTACAGTGCCTGGCATGTAATAAGCATGTAACAGATACCACAAACGGGGAATCTGAGGCACAGAGAAGTAATTTCCCCACGTCCCGAAGCAGACAAGTGGCGGAGCCAGGATTTGAATCAATCAATCGTATTTATTGAGCGCTTACTGTGTGCAGAGCACTGTACTAAGCGCTTGGGAAGTCCAAGTTGGCAACATATAGAAACGGTCCCTACCCAACAGTGGGCTCTCAGTCTAAAAGAACATAGGTCTTCCCAACTCCCAGGCCGGGTCTCTATCTACTAGTCCACTTTGCTTCTTTGTGGGTGCCTAGAGGATTCCCCCACCCCGAGTCAAGCAATCACTAGGATTTATTGAGCACTTACCCTGTGCAGAGCACTGTGCTGAGCACTTGAGAGAGTACAATAGAATTGAGAAGGCGCGATCCCAATCCAACCTGGGTGGGTGTGCTCAATATCCTTTTGGGCTCTCAGGAAACACCCCCAAGGGAAGTGCCTGAGCCCACCAACCCAACCCTGAAGGCCGAGAGAAGTGAAGCAGAAAGAAAGAACTCGGGCTTCAGGAAGTGGGTGTCATGAAGGAATCTCGTTGGAAGCAGGGAATGCATCTGTTATCATTATTAGTAATTATTAATCGAATTTATTGAGCACTTACTGGGTGCAAAGCACTGTACTAAGTGCTTGGGAGAGTACAATATGACATCAAACACATTCCCTGCCCACAATGAGCTCATAATCTAGAGCACAAGCTCACATGCTGTGTTGTACTTTCCCAAGCACTTGAGAAACAGCATGGCCTAGTGACTCGAGCCCGGGCCTGGGTTCTAATCCTGGCTCCGCCACTTGTCTGCTGTGGGACTTTGGGCCAGTCCCTTCACTTCTCCGGGCCTCAGTTCCCTCATCTGTCAAATGGGGTTGAACACCGTGGGACGGGGACTGTGTCCAACCCGATTTGCTTGTACCACCCCATCATCAATCGTATTTATTGAGCGCTTACTATGTGCAGAGCACTGTACTAGGCGCTTAAAATTTTTATCTCAGCACTCTTAGGTGATCTATTCTAGACCCTCCTAGGTATTTTACAATCTTTTTTTAAACTCTCATACCAGAGAGGGGATTAGAACCCAGGCCTCCAGCCTTTCAAGGCTGTTGCTTTCTCTCTGAGCCACCACAGGCCTCACCAGCACTTAGTACAGTGCCTGGCACATAGTAAGCGCTGAACAAATACCATCATTATTATTATTTCTTAGTGCAGAGCTCTGCACAACGTAAGCGCTCAATAAATAACAGCTGATGGATAAAGGAAGCCAGGCTCAGATGTGGCACTCTGGTCTCTTTCAGAGTCTTCGTGTGTGATCTCTGGAGGCAGCTTGAGGTGCAGGTGAGCCTGGATGGGCTGGGGGAGAATCATGGGGGAGCAGGGTGGAGGGCTGGGGGTACAGATGGGACACCATCATCATCATCATCATCAATCGTATTTATTGAGCGCTTACTGTGTGCAGAGCACTGTACTAAGCGCTTGGGAAGTACAAGTTGGCAACATAGAGAGACAGTCCCTACCCAACAGTGGGCTCACAGTCTAAAAGGGGGACACCACCAGCTCGGCCAAGTGGAGCCGGGGCGGGGGGCTCAGAATCAATCAATCAATCAGTGGTATTTATTGAGCTCAAGATGGGCAGGGAATGTGGCTAGTATATTGTCTTCTCTCAAGTGCTCAGCGCAGCGCTCTGCACAGAGTAAGCACTCAGTAAATATGACTCACGGAGTGACATGTAGGCCTCAAGTCAGCGTCTGGTGTGAGCTTGTTGTGGGCAGGTAATGTGTCGGTTATATTGTTATATTGTACCCTCTCAGGCGCTCAGTACAGTACTTTGCATCATCATCATCAATCAATCAATCAATCGTATTTATTGAGCGCTTACTGTGTGCAGAGCACCGTACTAAGCGCTTGGGAAGTAGTATCATCACTGTGAGTGGGGTGGCTTGAGAGGAGCAAAGTGCCAGCTGGGGCTTATTGGGAGGCGAGAGTTGATTTAGTGCCTTGAAGCCAATTCTAGCTTTATTTCTATTTGTTTATTTCTATTTATTTCTAGCTTTATTTCTATTTGTTCTGACGACTCGACACCTGTCCACATGTTTTGTTTTGTTGTCTGTCTCCCCCTTCTAGACTGCGAGCCCATTGTTGGGTAGGGACCGTCTCTATATGATGCCAACTTGTACTTCCCAAGTGCTTAGTACAGTTCTCTGCACACAGTAAGCGCTCAATACATGCGATTGAATGAATGAATGAATAAATAAATGAATGTCAGGATTTTCTGCTCGGCGCAGAGAGGAATGGACAATCGCCGAAGGTTTTTCAGGGATGGGGAGGCAGGAGCCAAGCAGTGTTTTAGAAAAATGACCAGGGCAGCAGAGCAAAGTATGGACCGGAGGCTATGACATCTGCGAGGAGGCCAATACGGTAATAATAATAATAACGATAGCATTTATTAAGCGCTTACTACGTGCAAAGCACTGTTCTAAGTGCTGGGGAGGTTACAAGGTGATCAGGTTGCCCTACGGGGGGCTCACAGTCTTAATCCCCATTTTACAGATGAGGTAACTGAGGCGCAGAGAAGTGAAGTGACATGCCCACAGTCACACAGCTGCCAGTTGGTGGAGCTGGGATTTGAACACATGACCTCTGACTCCAAAGCCCGGGCTCTTTCCAGTGAGCCACGCTGCTTCTCTACGGTAGTCCATTGTTGGGTAGTGACTGTCTCTGTTGCCAAATTGTACTTTCCAAGTGCTTAGTTCAGTGTTCTGCACACAATAAGCGCTCAATAAATGCGATTGAATGAATGAATGAATTGATAATAATTACGGTATTTGTTTAGTGCTTACTATGTGCCAGAGGCGGGACATGAGTGTGGGGTAATAATAATAATGATGGCATTTATTAAGCGCTTACTATGTGCAAAGCACTGTTCTAAGCGCCGGGGAGGTTACAAGGTGATCAGGTTGTCCCACCGGGGGCTCACAGTCTTAATCCCCATTTGACAGATGAGGGAACTGAGGCCCAGGGAAGTGAAGTGACATGCCCAAAGTCACACAGCTGACAGTTGGCAGAGCCGGGATTTGAACCCATGACCTCTGACTCCAAAGCCCGGGCTCTTTCCATTGAGCCACGCTGCTTCCCCGGCCTGGTAGCCGGCCAGAAAGACGAGTAGGCTGGCATTAGAGGAATGAAGTGTGCTGAATGGGTTGAAGTTGGAGAAGCAGCCTGACATCATGGATAGAGCACAGCCCTGGGAGTCAAAAGATCATGGGTTCTAATTCCACCTCCACCACTCATCTGCTATATGATCTTGAGCAAATCCCCTCTCTTCTCTGGGCCTCAGTTTCCTCATCTGTAAAATGGAGATTGAGACTGTAAGTTCCACATGAGACAGGGACTGTGTCCAACCTGATTTACTTATATCTATATTTATATCTATATCTACATTTACTTATATATATACTTTACAAATATCATTTTTATTCCAGCGCTTAGAACAGTGCTTTGCACATAGTAAGCGCTTAACAAATGCCATCATTATTATATCCACCCCAGCGCTTTGTACAGTGCCTAGCACAGAGTAAGCGCCTAACGAATACCACTATTACCATTAGGAGAGCAGCGAGGTGAGGCGGGAGGGGGCGAAATGATGGAGCGCTTTAAAGCCGATGGTGAGGAATTTCTTTTTGATGCGGATGGGCAATCGGTGGAGTTCGTTGAGGAGTGGGGAAGCACGGATTGAAAAATATAGGAATGAAAGGGGATGAGAGTCGTCCCGGGCTGTGAGCCACCAGGTCGAATCCTCTGACGTGGTGCTCTCCCCATCCCCTCGTTGCCCGCTGCACTGCCCAAATCATCATCAATCGTATTTATTATGTCAGCAGTCCCTCCTCACGCCCACCTCAGGAGCTGGCTGAGGCCTCGTAGCCCCCCACCGTGGTCATTCGGCCCCCCGCCGACCCGTGACCACTCTCCCTTTGCTCTCGCCTCCTGCCGCGTCTCGGGATAACAGGCTGCCGAGGGCGGCCTTCCCCACTGCACCCTGCCCCAGTCAACCCATCAATCCGTGGTATTTATTGTTGCCAACTTGTACTTCCCAAGCGCTTAGTACAGTGCTCTGCACACAGTAAGCGCTCAATAAATACGATTGATTGATTGATTGATTAAGCGCTTCCTGGGTGTGGAGCACTGGACTAAGTGCTTGGTCAATAGAACAGAGTGGGTAGACGGTTCCCTGCCCACAGCGAGCTGACGGTCTAGAGGGGCAGACGGGCATGAGTCTAAATCGATCAATAAATCATGGATTTCTGGGTTTTGCTTTCTCCTCAGGTGGAGCCCTCAATGGGGACTCTCTCCGTACCCCCATATCTCCCATGGTAATGGGGATAAAGCTACCCAATATCCACCCCAAACCTCTGAAATGCCCTGCCAGCTAACAAGGTCAGGTCCCCCACCTCCCCAGGCTCAGGAACTTCTGGCCAGGATGGGATGTGGTGTCTCTGCCAGCCTCGATTTACTCCACTCTGACCCTGCCTCTGGGCATGAGTCCACATCTGCCACCTGAGCTAGCTGTGAGCTCGTTGTGGGCAGGAATGTGTCTGTTTGTTGTCCTACAGTCCTCTCCCAAGCACTTAGTACAGTGCTTTGTATACAAAGCACTTAGAAAATACAGGTGACTGAAGGGATGATTGACAGGCACACAGGGACTGAGCAGCTAAACGTGTGTATCCAGATTTTCCCATCATCGGGCAGGGACTGTTGGGGATGCGGGGGGGTCCGCCCCCACTCCGGACACGACTACGCCGTGGAGCGACTACCGGCTCACCCCCTGGCTTGCCCTCGTGAGTCACGGCTTATGCCCGATGAGGGAGAAAGGGTGCTGGCACTGGGTATTGGGCTTCTCGCCAGCCTCCCCGGGGGCAGGGCGGTCCGCAAAGTTTGTTGTGGGTTTGTCCGTGCATGCGTGTGTCTGGGCGTGTGTATGTATTTGTGTGTGTCTGTGTGTTTGTCTGTGTGTGCACGCCTCAAGGAAGGGCAGTGCCCTGGGAAGGGTGGCCCTTCACCAGTCTCATCCACAGGGCCAGAGGCTGGCACTGCTTTGGATGCCCTAGGGCGCCTCGTTGGCATCCCGGAACCCCCGTCCTGAGAGCCCACCCACCCGACAACCCCAGCCTCACGCCACCCCGGGACGAGTGGGGTCCTTTCCTTTTTTTTTTTTAATGTTATTAGTTAATCACTTAGCATGTGCTAGACAGTTTCCGAAGCCCCGGGGTAGATGCAGCTAATGAGGTTGGACACGGTCCCTGTCCCCCGTGGGGCTCACAGTCTCCACCCCCATTTTCCAGATGAGGGAACCGAGACCCAGAGAAGTGAAGTGGCTTGCCCGAGGTCATCCAGAAGACAAGTGGCGGAGCTGGGATGGGGACCCGGGTCTTTCTGACTCCTAGGCCTGGGGTCTGGCCACTAAGCCAGGCTGATTCCCCTCAGGTTTCAATCTGGAAACAAGGATCAATCAATCAGTCGTATTTATTGAGCGCTTACTGTGTGCAGAGCACTGTACTAAGCGCCTGGGAAGTAAAGGCTGGCAACATATAGAGACAGTCCCTACCCAACAGTGGGCTCACATTCTAGAAGGGGGAGACAGAGAACAAAACCAAACATACTAACAAAATAAAATAAATAGAATAGATAGGTACAAGTAAAATAGATAAATAATGAAGAGGGGCTGGGGAGGTGAGAGGGAGTGAATGGCCCCCTCGTCCACTGCCACCCCCCACAGTCTTGCGTTAATGGCCTTCCCTGGGCCAGGTGGAGAAACTTCCTCTTTCAGGAAGCAGCGTGGCTCAGTGGCAAGAGCCCGGGCTTTGGAGTCAGAGGTCATGGGTTCAAATCCCAGCTCCGCCACTTGTCAGCTGTGTGACTTCTGGGCAAGTCACTTCACTTCTCTGTGCCTCAGTTACCTCATCTGTCAAATGGGGATTAAGACTGTGAGCCCCCTGTGGGGCAACCTGATCACCTTGTCAGCTCCCCAGCGCTTAGAACAGTGCTTTGTACATAGTAAGCACTTAATAAATGCCATCATCATCATCATGTCTGCTGTGCAACCTTTTTAATGGTATTTCTTACATGCTTACTATGTGCCATGTGCTGTATTAAGAGTTGTGGGGGGAAATATAAGCTCTTCAGATCAAACACAGTCCATGTGGTATTTTTTTGCTAAGTGCTTATGTGCCAAACATTGTACTGAGCACTTATATTGTATTTTCCCAAGCGCTCAGTACAGTGCTCTGCACACGGTAAGTGAATAAATCATCATCATCATCATCAATCGTATTTATTGAGTGCTTACTGTGTGCAGAGCACTGTACTAAGCACTTGGGAAGTACAAGTTGGCAACATATAGAGACAGTCCCTACCCAGCAGTGGGCTCACAGTCTAAAAGGGGGAGACAGAGAACAAAACCAAGCATACTAACAAAATAAAATAAATAGAATAGATATGTACAAGTAAAATAAATAAATAAATAGAGTAATAAATATGTACAAACATATATACATATATACAGGTGCTGTGGGGAAGGGAAGGAGGTAAGATGGGGGGATGGAGAGGGGGACGAGGGGGAGAGGAAGGAAGGGGCTCAGTCTGGGAAGGCCTCCTGGAGGAGGTGAGCTCTCAGTAGGGCCTTGAAGGGAGAAAGAGAGCTAGCTTGGCGGATGGGCAGAGGGAGGGCATTCCAGGCCCGGAGGATGACGTGGGCCGGGGGTCGACGGCGGGACAGGCGAGAATGAGGTACGGTGAGGAGATTAGCGGTGCGGGCTGGGCTGGAGAAGGAGAGAAGGGAGGTGAGGTAGGAGGGGGCGAGGTGATGGACGGCCTTGAAGCCCAGGGTGAGGAGTTTCTGCCTGTTGCGCAGATTTATTGGTAGCCACTGGAGATTTTTGAGGAGGGGAGTAATATGCCCAGAGCGCTTCTGGACAAAGATAATCCGGGCAGCAGCATGAAGTATGGATTGAAGTGGAGAGAGACACGAGGATGGGAGATCAGAGAGAAGGCTGATGCAGTAGTCCAGACGGGATAGGATGAGAGCTTGAATGAGCAGGGTAGCGGTATGGATGGAGAGGAAAGGGTGGATCTGGATCTTGGCAATACGACTGACTGGGGTAGAGCAGGTCCCACATGGGGCTCACAATCTTCATCCCCATTTTCCAGATAAGGTAACTGAAGCCTAGCGAAGTGAAGTGACCTACACAACAGACAAGTGGCGGAGTCGGGATTAGAACCCAGGTCTTCAGACTCCCAGGCCTGGGTTCTAACCACTAGGCCGTGCTGCTTCTCATCCTCTGGTGCAGCGGGCCCACCACCCTGACCTCTCTAGACTGGTAATAAACCCCTGTGGGCAGAGAATGTGTCTGCTTATGGTTAAACTGTACTCTCCCAAGCACTTTTCATTCATTCATTCAATCATATTTATTGAGCACTTACTGTGTACAGAGCGCTGTACTAAGCACTTGGAGAGTACAATTCAGGAGCAAAGAGAGACAATCCCTGTCACACCGGGCTTACAATCAATCAATCGTATTTATTGAGTACTTACTGTGTGCAGAGCACGGTACTAAGCGCTTGGGAAATACAAGTTGGCAACATATAGAGATGGTCCGTACCCAACAGTGGGCTCATAGTCTAGAAGGGGGAGACAGAAAACAAAACAAAACATTTTAACAAAATAAAATAAATAGAATAGATATGTACAAGTAAAATAAATAGAATAATAAATCCGTACAAACATATGTACATATATACAGGTGCTGTGGGGAAGGGAAGGAGGTAGGGTGGGGGGGATGGAGGAGGGGAGGAGGGGGGAGACAGACATCAAAACAAGTCAACAGCCATCAATATAAATAAATAGAATTGTAGATATATACATATATACATATCTATTCTATTTATTTTATTTTGTTAGTATGTTTGGTTTTGTTCTCTGTCTCCCCCTTTTAGACTGTGAGCCCACTGTTGGGTAGGGACTGTCTCTATATGTTGCCAACTTGTACTTCCCAAGCGCTTAGTACAGTGCTCTGCACACAGTAAGCGCTCAATAAATACGATTGATGATGATGATGGTAAGTGCTGTGGGGCGGGAACAGGGGGCATAGAGCAAAAGGAGTGAGATGAGGCGACGCACAGGGGAGGGGGAGCTGAGGAAGAGGGGGGCTTAGTCTGGGAAGGCCTCTTGGAGGAGGTGAGCCTTGATTGGGGCAGATATGAGGAGGAAGGGCATTGCAGGCCAGAGGTAGGACGTGAGCCGGGGGTCGACGGTGGGACGGGCGAGAACGAGGTACAGTGGGGAGGTGAGCGGCAGCAGAAGAGTGGAGGACGCGGGCTGGGCTGGAGAAGGAGAGAAGGGAGGTGAGGTAGGAGGGGGCGAGGTGATGGACAGCTTTGAAGATAATAGTGAGGAGTTTTTTTTTATATATGGAGATGGATCGACAACCACTAGAGATTTTTGAGGAGGGGGTGACATGCCCAGAGCGTTTCTGTAGAGAGATAATCTGGGCAGCAGAGTGAAGTATGGACTGAAGTGGGGAGAGACAGGAGGCTGGGAGGTCAGAAAGGAGGTTGATGTACTTAGTATAGTGCTCTGCACACAGTAAACACTCAATAAATATACTTTATGAAGCAGCATGGCGTGGCTAGAGCACAGGCCTGGGAATCAGAAGGTCCTGGGTTCTAAACCCGGCTCCTGCACTTGTCTGTTGTGTGACCTTGGGCAAGTCGCTTCACTTCTCTGGGGCTCAGTTAGCTCATCTGTAAAACGGGGATCGGGACCGTGAGCCCCAAGTGGGACAGGGACTGTGTCCAACCCCCTCCCCATCCCCCCCGCCTTACCTCCTTCCCCTCCCCACAGCACCTGTATATATGTATATATATTTGTACGTATTTATTACTCTATTTATTTTATTTGTACATATTTATTCTATTTTGTTAATATGTTTTATAATATATGTTTGTTAATGTATTTAATGTATATAATGTATTTAATGTATATGTTTGTTAATATATTTTGTTATTTTGTTAATATGTTTTGTTTTGTTGTCTGTCTCCACCTTCTAGATTGTGAGCTGTTGGGTAGGGACCGTCTCTATATGTTGCCAACTTGTACTTCCCAAGCGCTTAGTACAGTGCTCTGCCCACAGTAAGCGCTCAATAAATGTGATTGAATGAATGAATGAATGAATGAATGAATGACAGGGACTATGTCCAACCTCCTCTCCATCCCCCCCTCCCTACCTCCTTCCCTTCCCCACAGTACCTGTATATATGTATATATGTTTGTACGTATTTATTACTCTATTTTATTTGTACATATTTATTCTATTTATTTTATTTTGTTAATATGTTTGGTTTTGTTGTCTGTCTCCCCCTTCTAGATTGTGAGCCCGCTGTTGGGTAGGGACCGTCTCTATATGTTGCCAACTTGGACTTCCCAAGCGCTTAGTCCAGTGCTCTGCCCACAGTAAGCGCTCAATAAATACGATTGAATGAATGAATGAATGAATCCGCTGTACCCACCCAGTGCTTAGTACGGTGCCTGCCACATAGTAAACGCTTAACAGATACCATTATGATTTATTAAATGTGACTGAATGAAGGAAGGAAGGAAACCTTCCCGAGCAGTCTCCCCGCCAGGTATGAAAGGCAACTACTTCCGACAATGTGCGGGTCCTGTCGGGGCACGAGGGGATGAGGGTGGGCCTGGGCACGGGGGGCAGAGGAAGTTGTCCTGGCGTCTCCCTCTGCAGCAGTGTGGTGGGGTCTGTAAAATGGGGATTAAGATTGTGAGCCCCACATGGGACAACCTGATCACCTTGTACCCTTCCCAGCGCTTAGAACAGTGCTTTGCACATAGTAAGCGCTTAAAATACCAAATTTTTATTATTTTTATCTTGCACTCAGGGCTTAACATAATGAATGCTTGGTATGTAGTAAGTGCTTAACAAGTATTATTATTGAGTTCGCTAGTCATGCCGCCCCCTTCCCCGCTCCAAGCCTCTCCTCTCCCTAACTTCAAGGCCTCTCTGAGATCTTATCCCCTCCAGGAAGCCTTTTTCATCTCCCCATCCTAGCTAGTTGTGGGTGGGGAACATGTCTGTTTGTCTGTTTATTGTTATATTTACTTTCCCAAGTGCTTAGCACAGTGCTGTGTGCACAGTAAGCACTCGCTAAATATGACTGAATGAATGAATGACTACATCCCCCGCGGTGGTTACTTCAACCTTCTCCTGACACGTGAATATTTGGATATGCACCCCTCCTTCCCCTTCTGTCCTCTCCCCTTAGCGCTTCTGTACATATCAGTACAATTGATTGCTTCCCTCAACCAGTAATTGATTTTAATATCTGGCTCCCCTGTTCCTGTTAGACTGGAGGCTCTTTGAGGGCCAAGATCACATCTGAGAAGCAGCGTGGCTCAATGGAAAGAGCACGGGCTCTGGAGTCAGAGGTCATGGGTTCAAATTCCGGCTCCGCCAATTGCCTGTTGTGTGACTTTGGGCAAGTCACTTCATTCCTCTGGGCCTCAGTTCTCTCATCTGTAAAATGGGGATTAAGACTGTGAGCCCCCCGTGGGACAACCTGATCACCTTGTATCCCCCCAGCGCTTAGAACAGTGCTTTGCACATAGTAAGCGCTTAACAAATATCATTGTTATTATTATCTTGCCCAGGCCCCAGTGAATCCACCTGGATTGAGCCACCTGCTCTGGTGGCTGAGGGATCTTCACAGCCAGACACAGACACTCCCCCTTTAGACTGTGAACTTGTTGTGGGTGGGAATGTGCCTGCTTGTTATAATGATAGCATTTATTAAGCGCTTACTATGTGCAAAGCACTGTTCTAAGCGCTGAACAGCACTAAGCGCTGTTGTTGTATTGAACTCTCCTGAGCTCTTAGCATAGTGGTCTGCACACAGTAAGCGTTCAATAAACGTGACAATGAATGAATGAATGGTGCCTGGTGCCCCACACTTAGGCTGGGTAGAGAAGCAGCACTTCCCAAGCGCTTAGATACAGGTAGATACAGGTAATCAGCTGAGCCACAAAGGGCTCCCAGTCTTCATCCCCATTTTACAGATGAGCGAACTGAGACCCAGAGAAGTCAAATGACTTGCCCCAAGTTCACACAGCTGATTTAAGCCCTCATTTCCTCTGCACACAGTACGTGCTCAGTGAATACGATTGAATTAATGAATGAATGAATGGTGGATAGAGCCCGGCCCCGAGAGTCAGAAGGAGCTGGGTTCTAACCCTGAGTCCACTCCTTGTCTGCTGGGTGACCTTGGGCAAGCCACTTCACTTCTCTGGGCCTCAGTTCCCTCATGTACAATGAGACTGTGAGCCCACTGTTGGGTAGGGACGGTCTCTATATGTTGCCAACTTGTACTTCCCAAGCGCTTAGTACAGTGCTCTGCACACAGTAAGTGCTCAATAAATACGACTGATTGATTGATTGATTGAAGACTGTGAGCACCACGTGGGACAGGGACTGTGTCCAACCGGATTAGCTTGTATCCACCCTAGAGTTTAGAACAGTGCCTGGCTTTTAGTAAGCACTTAAGAGATATCATCATTTATTTTTTATGTTTTACATGGCTGTGGGAACTGGTGGAGGGAGAGAGCAGGGAGTGGAGAAGACTCAAGGGACTGACAGTCTGATGGGAAGACAGCTCTCTCTCTCGTCTCGGAGAAGGAAAGTCTGAGGATAGGGACCACAGTCTCCTAACCGCATCTTGAGGGGGCAGGGGAGGGTTGAGTTTCAGATGCAGCCGTGAGGGTTTCAGGTAGATTAGAGAGAGGAAGCAGGAGCAGATGTCCGTCCATCCAGACCTATTGAGTACCTACACCTACCAAGGGGCAGAGTGCCGGACCAAAGTAACCCTGGCAGGGGACAGATGCCCCCAAGATTCCCATTCCTTGCTCCTCCATCTCCTCCCCGAAGGTGCTAATAATAATTATAATAATCGTGGTATTTGTTCACTGCTTGCTATGTGCCCAGCACTGTTCTAAGCCCTGGGATAGATACAAGGTTGTCAATCCCTGTCCCACATGGGACTCACCCACACCATGCCCCCACCCAGATAATGGGGGTGAGTACTTCCAATCCCTGCCCCTCCCCAATCCTCTCCGTCCCTCAGGATGTGGACGGGTTTGGGGCCCAATTTTATTTTTAAGGGTATTTGTTAAGTACTTACTATGTGCCAGGCACTGTACTAGGTGCTGGGGTAGATACAGGTAATCAGCTGAGCCACAAAGGGCTCCCAGTCTTCATCCCCATTTTACAGATGAGCGAACTGAGACCCAGAGAAGTCAAATGACTTGCCCAAGTTCTCACAGCTGATTTAAGCCCTCATTTCCTCTTCTCCCACTCCCTTCTACATCATCTTTGCACTTGGATTTGCTCTTTTTATTCACCCCTCCCTCAGCCCCACAGCACTTGTGTATGCATCTGTAATTTATTTATTCATCCTAATGTCTGTCTCTCCCTTTAGACCAGAAGCTTCTTGTGGGCAGGGAACGTATCTACTAACTGTGTTGTATTTAACTCTCCCAAGCGCTTAGTACAGTGCTCTGCACACAGTAAGTGCACAGTAAATACCATTGATTGATTGATTGACTGCCCCTCTAGACTGTAAACTCATCAGCGCTTAGAACAGTGCTCAGCGCTTAGAACAGTGCTCAGCGCTTTGAACAGTGCTTTGCACATAGTAAGTGCTTAATAAATGCCATCATTATTATTATTATTATGGCCAGGGAACCTGTCTATCAACTTTGTTATATCAGACTCTCCTGAGCACTTAGAACAGTACTCTGCACAGAGTAAGTGCTCAATAAATAGATTTATTGAGTGTTTGATAGGGTCTGGCAAGTGATAGAGGGAGCTCAGGGCCTCCCAGACTTAAAATGTTTCCAAGTGCACTTCCATGCTATCAATCAATCACACTTATTGAGTGCTTACCATGTGCACAGCACTGTACTAAGCACTTGGGAGAGTACAATGTGGCAATAAATAGGCACATTCCCTGCCCACGATGAGCTTACAGCCTAGAGGGGAGACATATATTAATATAAATTAATAAATTATGGATACGGATATAAATGCTGTGGGGCTTAGAGGAGGGGATGAATTAAGGGAGTAAGTTAGGATGATGCAGAGGGGAGGGGGAGAAAGGAAAGGAGGGCTTGGTCAGGGAAGGCCTCTTGGAGGAGATGGTCCCTCAGTAAGGATTTTAAGGTGGGTTGATTCGTCGTCTGTTGGCTATGCAGAGAGAGGGCATCCCAGGCCAGAGGTAGGATGTATGTGAGAGATCAGCAGTGAGAAAGACGCGAACGACGTACAGTGAGTAGGTTGGCATGCTGCTGCAGCCTCTGCCTTTCAACTTTCTGAGCGGCTTCACTCTCGCTAACTCACCCGTTGACCAGAGAGAGAAACTGAGGTTGACCGGAGGCAGGAGGGGTGCCCGAGGGGACATCCTGGTTCCCCAGCCCCGAGATGCCCTGTGTCTGAGGTGAGAGAGACCCTGAGATTGCCCTCCAGGGTCAGCAAAGGATGGGGGACCGGAGAGTCCACTGATCCCAGGGCGGCAGGGGAGGCAGGAACCAGCTAGCTGCCCCTTGATGGGGTAGGAGCCAAGAGCCACAGCAGAGAGGGTGACCGGACAGCGAATATGGCAAGGAGCTGGGGACCGGAGAATGGCCCGAGAGATCCTCAACCTCCACGGGCAGGGTGGGGAGGCATCTGCTCAGAGGCTAGGGGATGGACGAGATGATCTCTCCAGGTTCCCTGGCCAGACTCGAAGACTCAGGGCCCAGCCTGCATGGTTGATTCCGGGTGGTCCGTGTCACCGGCCGAGCCCACGGGAGGACTGACAGTGGCTGCAGCCCGGCCACTGCGAGCTCGTGGAGGAAATCTGACCAGTCACCCTAGTAACCCGGAGCCCCTCTCTGCCCGCCCTGGGACTTGAGGTCCCTCTGTCTCTGTGGCAACCAGGCCCCATGCCAGGCTGGGCCCTCCCCGGGGAAATGGTCTCCATGGTAGAGCCAGCTGGAGGCGCCTGGGAAGCCAGGAGCGGGTGGTGCCGCCCATTTGGTACTCGCTCTGCCCGCCTCTGTCCGAGGGGAGGTGGACCCAAGCCCCCCACCCATACCCGCCAACCCCTTCCCCCGGTGACCACCCCAGCTCCTCCGGCTGCAAGCCCCAGTGGCCCGGGCTCCATCCACCCACCTGCTGAGCAGCCCCTGGGGTGAAGCGGGCCCCATCCTCTCTGGGGAAAAGCCCCACCTCCCCAGCACACGTTCCCACTTGTCCCTCCGACAAGCCCAGGCCAGGGGCCTGCCGGTCCCAGCCGGCGTCGAGACGTGGAGGCCGGGAAGCCGTCCTCACCTCCGACGTGAAATCGGAGCGGGAGTGAACTGCAGCCCCGAGAGGTGGGCCCGGGGCTGGGGGCACCGCGTGGCTGGAGAGGAAGACGGGGCCGCCGAGGCCTCAGACCTCGGAACCGGAGCAGATGGGGTAACACCGCAGCAGGAGGGATGCAGGCTAGAGAGGAGGAGGGAAGACTTCCTCAAGGTGGGGTGTCTGAGACCCCAGAGTAGGTGACCCCTCCACTGACCATCCAGGAGAACAGGGAAGGCCTCTCCTTCCTTCCCAAGTCTTCCCTCATTTTTGGTCTGGCCCGAGTGGAGGGCAGACCAGGGCGGCAGACTGGATGAGAAGCAGTACACCCTAGTGGAAAGAGCACAAGCTTGGGAGTCAGAGGACCTGGGTTCTAATTCCGGCTCTGCCAAATGCTTGCTGTGTGACCTCAGGTAAGTTACCTCTGTGCTTCAGTTCCCTCATCTGTAAAATGGGGATGAAGACTGCGAGCCCCATGCAACACAGGGACTGTGTCCGACCTAATTCACTTGTATCTATACCAGCGTCTAGAACAGCCTTTGTCACGTAACAAATAATGTTAACAAATAATGTTTGTTAAAGGGCCCTCCTCCTTACCTCTTCCCCATTCTGCTCCCTTACAAGCAGAAATATGAGCCAGGGGTAGGGAAATGAGGAGGGTGAGAGAGACTGTAAGAAAGATAAAGAGACACAGAGAAAGAGATGGTGGGGGGGAGAGAGAGAGAGAATGAGAATGAGACAGAGATGGGGAGAGAGAGAATGAGAGACAGAGACAAAGATGGGGTGGGGGGGGGAGAGAGAGGAGAGACAAAAGAGAATTTGGGATGGGAGAGCCAGCAGGTGAAAGGAGAAAGCTAGCCAGCTCTCAGTTATTCCGGGAGGGTGTGGCTGACCACAATCTCCTAATCATTCAAACGCATTTTTAGCCATCATTTTTAACCCTTCTTCCTTCAGAAAACCTTTCTCCGGATTAGCGATCATGAACCACCTCTTTCCTCCTCTATTGCCCGGAAGATCACCGGACCCATTGTTGTACTGTACTCTCCCAAGCGCTTAGTAAAGTGCTCTGCACACAGTCAGACCTCAGTAAATACAATTGAATGAATAAATGAACGGATGACCCTGAGCCACACTTTCTTGGATCATTGTCACCTGGAGGAAAATGAGGGATGGAGAGGGGAGCGTCGGGGGTGTTGGATGGTATGTGCTGGGTCACTGGAGGGACAGTCAGAGATGGAGCTGGGAGAGTCAAGGGTGCTGGGTGGTCAGTACAGTGCTCCGCACATAGTAAGCGCTCAATAAATACGATTGATGATGGAGGGACAGTCTGGGATGGAGAGGAGAGGGGAGAGTCAGAGGGGTTGGAAAGTCTGTGTTGGGTCACTGGAGGGACAGTCAGGGACGGAGAGTGGGCAGTCAGGGTTGTTGGATGGTCCATTTGAAATCCTGAGGCTGTGGATGTCCAGGAGAACCATCAACAGCAGCATAACCTAGTGGGAAGAGCCTAGTGGGAGTCAGAGGACCTGGGTTCTAATCCCGTCTCTGCCAAATGCTTGCCGTGTGAAGTTGGGTAAGTCACTTCACTTCCCTGTGCTTCAGTTCCCTCATCTGCAAAATTGGGATTCAATACCTCTCTCCTACTTAATAATAATAATGACGGCATTTGTTAAGCGCTTACTATGTGCAAAGCACTAGACTCCAGGCCCCATGTGGAACCTCACGGTCTCATATCTTTCCAGTGCTTAGTAAGTGTTTGGCACCTAGTAGTGTTTCACAAATAACCACAATTATTCCTTATCACCCAAAGGTCTCAGAGCCACTGTCAGAGACAGAGTTCAGAGGAGGCTGATGATCTTGGGTTCTAGGCCTTCCCTGATTCACATCCAAGCTCTTAGTACAGTGATTTGCACACAGTAAGCGCTCAATAAATACGATTGAATGAATGAATGAATGAATGAATGAATGTCCCATCAGCTCTGGAGCAGTGCACATGTCATCTCTGCTTGTGTATTTGTTATTAAGCCAAGGTGCAGGGTTGGTTTGATGGCAGTCGGGAGGGGTCAGCGTGTCTCTTTCTCCCCTGCTTGATGGTGAGCTCCTTGAGGGCAGGGACCACCACTTCTGCATCTTCTTCAGTCAATCAATCAATCAATCAATCAGCAGGACGGGACCCTCCCGCGTCCATCCCATGGCTCCTAACTTGTACAGATTTATTACTCTATTTTACTTGTACAGAATTATTCTATTTATTTTATTTTGTTAATATGTTTTGTTTTGTTGTCTGTCTTCCCCTTCTAGACTGTGAACCCGCCGTTGGGTAGGGACCATCTCTATATGTTGCCAACTTGTACTTCCCAAGCACTTAGTATAGTGCTCTGCACACAGTGAGCGCTGTTGGGTAGGGACTGCCTCTATGTATTGCCAGCTTGTACTTTCCAAGCGCTTAGTACAGTGCTCTGCACACAGTAAGCACTCAGTAAATACGATTGATTGATTGATCAATCAATCAATCGTATTATTGGGGAAGCAGCATGGACTAGTGGATAGAGCCAGGCCCTGGGAGTCAGAAGGTCCTGGGTTCTAATTTCAGCTCTGCCACTTGTCTGCCGTGTGACCTCGGGCAAGTCGCTTCGTTTCTCTGTGCCTCAGTCACCTCATCTGTAAAATGGGGATTGAGACTGTGAGTCCCACAAGGGGCAGGGACTGTGTCCAACCCGATTTGCTTGTACCCACCCCAGCATTTAGTACAGTGCCTGGCATATAGTAAGTGCTTAACCAATACCCCAGTTATCATTATTATTGAATGCTTATCGTGTGCGGACCACTGTACTAAGCACTTCTTCTTTTCCTGTCCCAGGCCACAGGAGCACATGGATGGCTTGTTCACTGATGTATGGAGGGGGAGATGAGATGAGCAGGGAGGGCTCCATGGAAGAGGGGGGCTTTTAGGAGTGATTAGGAAAAGGATATCATCTGGTAGAGAAGAAGAGGGAGGGAGAGAACTCCAGGCTAGGGAGTGAGAGGTGGAGGATGGCATGTGAGGTGGGGAAATATTGAGTGGGAGGGGTGACCAGCATCAGCGGAGAAGCCGTATTGCCTAGTGGATAGAGCACACAGCAGGTCACTTCATTTCCTCTGTGCCTCAACTGCCTGTCTACTTGTTTTGTTTTGTTGTCTGTCTCCCCCTTCTAGACTGTGAGCCCGTTGGTGGGTAGAGATTGTCTCCAACTGTTGTGGAATTGTACTTTCCAAGTGCTTAGTACAGTGATCTGCACATGGTAAGTGATCAGTAAATATGATTGAATGAACGAATTCCCTCATCCATAAAATGGGGATGAAGACTGGGAGCCCCACGTGGGACAGGAACTGTGCCCAACCTGATCACCCCCGCGCTTAGAACAGTCCTGGCACATAATAGGCACTCCACAAATGCCATTTTAAAATCCTAAAAATCAGTGTCCCTCCTCTCTGCCTTTCCCCATCAGGAGCCTGGATGCAGGAGGTAGGCAGGGGAACAGAGCACTAGATTCTTCTCAGGCAGAAGGCACGAGCTACCCTCAGCCCAGGGGCCAGAAGCAGAGCCAGGGTTTGTGGCTTTGGGACCGAGAGCATCTCCCCAGCAACTTTTACTCTTATGTCGGCTATCTTGCTTAATTACAAGCTTTGGCGTAATCCCGCTCTATTGATTTATTTGATTAAACTAAGGCTTTGACCAACACGGTATCGTGTTCTCCGGTAGTTGTTTAGATCCGCGGAGCCTCAAACCAGTGGCTTGGGCTGCCAGGGGGAATGTGCACTTTCCTCCTCTGGTCTCTACGAGAACTTCCGTACTCCCAGCTGCAGGTTATGATAATACTCATGGTGTTTATTATTATTATTAATAATAATAATAGTCATGAAGCGCTTACTATGTGCCAAGTACTCTCTTAAGGGTGGGAATAGGTACAAGTTAATCAGGTGGGACACAGTTCCTGTTCCACAGGGGGCTCACATTCTTAATCCCCATTTTACGGATGAGGTGATGTCCAGAGAAGCAAAGCGACTTGCCCAAAGTCACACAGCAGACGTGCAGCGGAGCCGTGATTAGAACCCAGGTCCTTCTGACTCCCAGGACCGGGCTCTAGCCGTTAAGCCATACTGCTTCAACTGAAGAGTTTATTCAACTCTTACTTGCTGCGAGTTAAGCGCTGGAGTATATCAACCAGGTCGAACCCAGTCCCGGTCCCATGTGGGATTCACTTGGTAAGAGTGAGGGAGAAGGGGTGTTTTCTCCCCATTTGACAGAGGAGGAAAGTGAGGCACGGACCTGCCCAAGATCACCCAAGCAGGCGAGCGGCAGAGCCAGAATTAGAACCCAGGAGAGACCCAGCAGAGTCATGGGGAGCTGGGGTGGGGAGGGGTCAGGGCTGAGGGGAGATTTTGTAGACATCCCTCCTCCCAGCCCCACAGCTCTTATGTCCATAGCTGTTATTTATTTACTTCTGTTGATGTCTGCCTCCCCCTCTAGATCTTATGGTCTCGTTGGGGGCAGGGAACGTGTCTGTTCATTGTTGTATTGGACTCTCCCAAGCGCTTAGTCCAGTGCTTTGCACCCAGTAAGTGCTCAGTAAATATGATTGAATTGAATTGAAGATGAGGATACCGTGAAAGAGGATGGGGAGGGGGCAACTCTGAGCCACAGACCCCTCCTTTCCCTCCAGTCTTTGGGGTCCCCAAGCTGCAATGACCCGCAAACACATCCGCCCAAACACACCCACACAAACACACACAACACACGCCCAGTCCGCCGTCGTGCTAGAACAAGGCAGAGGGCCGGGGGAGGGAGCCAGGAGGCCAAGGGGATGGGGTTCGGAACCTTCCCCTGGCAGTTGTGTCTGTTGGAACCCAAGAGGCGACCTCCCCTCCATGGCCCCTGCTGGTCAATGCTGCCCATCCCGGGGCTGAACGGAGGACCACAGGAGAGCTTAACGCCAGGAACTCCATCTCCCCTTCTCCACAGGAAGGGGTCAGCCCCCCAAAAGTAGCTGGAACATCCCCCCATCCCCAGCGGGGTTGAGAGAGGAGATCCCAGAAAGCCCTGGCCATCGCTGAACTGGAGGGAGCGCTTTTCCCAGGGAAGCCGGGATCCCCGGCGGACAAGGAGGGCAAGACGCAGGCCAAACCCCGGCTCGGGGCCGGGGGTGGACTTGAAGGTGAGAAATGGGGATGGGGGCGGTGAGAACAGCGAGGGGGATCCAGTCTGGGGGAGGAGAAGGGATGAGGAGCCCAAGGGGAGAGAGCTGTGGGATGGGGGGCGGTGTCCGGTCACTGATCCTTGCCGTCACCGATGACCATCGCATCCCGTTTCAGAGACGCCCGCCTGCTCAGACCTCCAGCCGCCAGAGCCCATGCGATCAGCCCGACCCCAGCAGGAGCCCAGGACACAGCTGAAGCTGACCAGTGAGTAGCAATGCGCACACACCCCCATCCCCAGGCCCCAGCTCCATCTTCCAGAGGGCCAACAGAGGACACTGAGGTCAGAAAGACCCTGCATTGGTGGTGGGGGGAGACAGAGGGCTGAGGAAGGGATTTGAACCCCGGGAAAGACCAACATCCCCTCCCCAGGAGATCAGGGCTGGAAACTGAGGTGAGACAGGCCCTCCCAGCCTGGCAACTCACTCCTGAGACAACCGCCGCCACCTGCGGCCTAGGGGGACCCAACCAACCCTTAAGAGGAGCAGACAGTCTGATGGAAGAGACACACACGTACACACCCGTGTACACACACACACAAACACAGAGCGGAGTTGCCGGCAGAGGCTGGCAGAGAGAAGACCGTTTCATAGGCGGCGGGAGAAAACCATGGTCCTGGGAGCAGAAGAGGTGAGCAGAAGCACAGGAAAGGGCAGAAGTGTGGGTTTGCTTTTTGGAAGAGGCAGGTGCCCGGGAGACGGTCGGAGTCGGGCCAGGATGGAGTCGGGGGTAAAGGAAGGAGGGGTGCCTTCTGGATGAGAGAATGGCATCGTGCCAAGGAGGGGGGCAGAGGCTGGCGACAAGTTTGACCAGCCGGAGCGGAGAGCTGAGAGGATGGCAGTGGGGGTCGGAGGGAGGGAAGCACAGAGATGTTTGTTGGCATCAGTGGGCATCGCCTTCTTGTTCTGCCCTGGGCTGGGGCCCGGCGGGGCGGGCACAGGGAAAGTAGTCAAGCAGGAAGCAGCGAAGGGAGAGTCAGAGCCTGGGTATTCTGAGGAGCCAAGGGACTATCTGCCACCTGAGGGCAGGGGAACCCACCCTGGCATTCATTGGAATGGGGCACCCACCTGACTAGACTTCTGTCCACCCCTAGATCCAGGTAGTCAAAGACCATCCAAACCCATCCTCTCCATCCCCATCGATCATGTGGCCTTCTGGTTAGAGCCTAGACCTGGGAGACAGAAGGACCTGGGTTCTAATCCTGACCCCACCACTTGTCTGCTGTGTGAACTTGGACAGGTCACTTAACTTCTCTGTGGCTCAGTTACCTCATCTGTAAAATGGGGATCAAGACTGTGAGCCATCTGTGGGCTAGGGACTGCGTCCAACTCAATTACCTTGTAGTACAGTGCTTGGCACTTAGTAAGAACTTAACAAATGCCACAGTTATTATAATTATTTTATCATTCATTCATTCAATTGTATTTATTCATTCATTCATTCAATCGTATTTATTGAGCACTCACTGTGTGCAGAGCACTGTACTAAGCACTTGGGAAGTACAAGTTGGCAACATATACAGATGGTTCCTACCCAACAGCGGGCTCACACTTACTGTGTGAGAAGCACTTTACTAAGCACTTGGGAGAGTACAGTATAACAACAGACACATTCCTGTCCACAGTGAGCTCACAGTCTAGAGGGGAAGATATTAATATATATAATATATGTATATAATATATATATATAAATAAATTAAAAAATAACAGATAATAATAATGGCATTTATTGAGCGCTTACTATGTGCAAAGCACTGTTCTAAGCGCTGGGGAGATTACGAAGTGATCAGGTTGTCCCACGGGGGGGCTCACAGTCTTAATCCCCATTTTACAGATGAGGTAACTGAGGCCCAGAGAAGTGAAGTGACTTGCCCAAAGTCACCCAGCTGACAAGTGGGGAGCCGGGATTTGAACCCATGACCTCTGACTCCAAAGCCCGGGCTCTTTCCACTGAGCCACGCTGCTTCTCAGATATATACATATGTGCTGTGGGGATGGGAGGGAGGATGAATGAAGGGAGCAAGGGAGTATCGAGCACTTACTGTGTGCAGAGCACTATACTAAGCACTTGGGAGAATACAATACAATAGAGTTGGCAGATACACCCCCCTGCCCCTAATGAGCTTACAGTCTAGAGGAGGAGAAAGACATAAATAGAAATAAGTAATTTTTAAGAGGTAATTGAAAGACATGTACTTAAATTCCCTGTCCCATCTTGCTCCAGGCCCTTCCCCCAAGTCACCAGCCTTGCCACAGGCAGGAGTGGTCCCCAGGAGGGAAGGGGGCCGGTCCCGCTGCTCAAGCCCGCAGCCCCCCACGCCTCCCCCAGCCCCCGGCCCATTTCTGGGTCAAAGGGGCATCACCCGGGACACAGCGCTCAGGGTAAACACACCTGGCACGCAGGCTCCGGGGCCCGAAAGCTGATCCACCTCAGGCTCTGAGGAATTTGTCAGTGCCACCTGCCAACATGCCTGACTCCAACCACCCCTGCAGCCCAGGGCCGGGACGGCTGGGGAGGAAGAGCCGGCCTTCCTCCACCCCCCTGCCACACCACTCCGTTGAGCCAGAGTGCTCCTCCTTCCCTTCTACCTCCCCGTTCCCCTCCGAAGGGTTGAGTCGGGCATGAGGAGCCAGGCTGGGACAGTGTGGTCCTGCCAGTCAGTGCCCGGGTGAGCCTAAAAGGCGAGGCCAACGCCCAGCTGAGCAGAAACCCCGGGGAGGGAACTCCAGCTGAGGAGAACATGAGCGACTGAGGGGAAGAAGGTGAGGATGCCAGGAAATGGGTGGGAGCCGTTGGGTTCTTGGGGAAACAGCCCTCCCCTAGCCCCAGAGTAATAATTATAATAATAATTATGATACTTGTTAAGCGTTTATTATGCGCCAAGAACCGTTCTAAGAGCCAGGGTAGATACACACTAATCAGGTTGGACACAGTCCCTGTTCCACATGGGGCTCACAGTCTTCACTCCCGTTTTCCGGATGAGGTAACTGAGGGCTAGAGAAGTGAAGCGACTTGCCTCAGGTCACACGGCAGACAAGTGGAGGAGCCGGGATGAGAACTCAGGTCCTTCTGACCCCCTGGCCTGGGCTCTATCTGCTAGGCCTTGCTGCTTCTCCAGAAAACTCCGCCATGGCGATTGGCCTCAAACGGGGGCTCAGAGAGTCCCTCGAGAGGGTGTTGGCCATGCCCCAGGAACCCAGTTGTGGGAACTGGTTGGGGGCCCCCAGAATAGCAAGGTTGGGTGGCCCAGCGTCATGTTGGGGGAAACTGGGCCCATCGCTCCTTCCCTTAGGAGGCCAGACCAGCCACCCCTCGGGGAGAAGCAGGGGACTAGGGAGATGCCTAGCTCTCTTGGACAAAAGTTGATCGGATCCCCTCCCTTTCATGAGCAGCAGGGGAGGGGAAAGTGGTTCGATTCAGTTTGGGAGACTACCGTGACTCCCAAACCTTCTCTCCCCAGGCCCCCTGTGGCATTCCAGGCCGTTGGGAATGATGATGATGATGGTATTTGATAAGCTCTTACTATGAGCCAAGCACCGTTGTAAGCACTGGGGTAGATACAAGCTAATCAGGTTGGACACAGTCCCTGGCCCACATGGGGCTCAAACTCTTAATCCCCATTTTGCAGGTGAAGTAACTGAGTCCCAGAGAAGTGAAGTGATTTGCCCAAGGTCGCGCAGCAGACGAGGGGTGAAGCGGGATTAGAACTCAGGTCCTTCTGACTCCCAGGCTTTTGCTCTCACTGACTGGGTGCCACCTCTCACTGGTCAGCCTCGTCCCCCTCTCCACTACCCCTCTCCACTATCCTGGGGGAAGCAGCATGGCTCAGTGGAAAGAGCCCGGGCTTTGAAGTCAGAGGTCATGGGTTCAAATCCCGGCTCCGCCACTTGTCAGCTGTGTGACTTTGGGCAAGTCACTTATCTTCTCTGGGCCTCAGTTACCTCATCTGTAAAATGGGGATTAAGACTGGGAGCCCCCCGTGGGACAACCTGATCACCTTGTAAACTCCCCAGCGCTTAGAACAGTGCTTTGCACATAGTAAGTGCTTAATAAATGCCATTATTATTATTATTACCCCCCGGGCCTCTGGACTGGTTGGGCCTGCGGACCGGGCATGCCCCGACTCTGTCCTGGCACGCTGGTATCCATCTGCTCCAGGGCTGATCTCCTTTGGTCTCTGGCCAGACCCCCAGGAACCCGCCTCCAGAGCCAGGGTCCTGTATGGAAATTCCCAGGGGGTCCTCCTCTGAGGTCTCCCAGGATGGGATTCCCCAATGTCCCAAACCCCCAAGCCCCAACCTCTCAGCTTCTCTGGGCCTCGCTTTTCTCATCTGCAAAATAGGGGATTGATCCCTGCTTCCCCTCCCCTTTAATAATAACGATGTTATTACTGTTATGAATAATAGCATAACAATCACATAATATAATTAATTAATAATAACATAATAATCACATAACATTTGTTATGTGATGACTATGTATCGAGCACCATTCAAAGCAATGGGGTAGATACAAACTAATCAGGTTGGACACCGTCCCTGTCTCACGTGAGGCTTAAAGTCTTCATCCCCATTTTACAGATGAGAGAACTGAGGCACGGAGAGGTGAAGTGACTTGCCCAAGGTCTCACAGCTGACAAGTGGCGGAGCTGGGATTAGAACCCAGGTCTTTCTGCCTCTCAGGCCCTTGCTCTATCCATTATGTCAATCATATTTATTGAGCGCTTACTGAGGGCAGGGCACTGTACTAAGCACTTGGGAGAGTCTTGTCTTATGCTGTCAAGTCACCTACTCCAGGAGGCCTTCCCAGACTGAGCCCCTTCCTTCCTCTCCCCCTCGTCCCCCTCTCCATTCCCCCGCATCTTACCTCCTTCCCTTCCCCACAGCACCTGTATATATGTATATATGTTTGTACATATTTCTTACTCTATTTATTTATTTTACTTGTACATATCTATTCTATTTATTTTATTTTGTTAGTATGTTTGGTTTTGTTCTCTGTCTCCCCCTTTTAGACTGTGAGCCCACTGTTGGGTAGGGACTGTCTCTATATGTTGCCAACTGGTACTTCCCAAGCGCTTAGTACAGTGCTCTGCACACAGTAAGCGCTCAATAAATATGATTGATGATGATAATGATGATGGACACATCTCTCCAGAACACCCAATCTCCATCTGCAATCATTCTGATAGTGGATCCATAGAGTTTTCTTGGGAAAAATATGGAAACGGTTTACCGTTGCCTCCTTCCGCACAGTAAACCAGAATCTCTGCCCTCGACTCTCTCCCACGTCGCTGCTGCCCAGCACGGGTGAGTTTTGACTTGCAGCCGATTGTCTTTCACTTGCCAGCCACTGGCCAAGCTAGGAATGGAGTGGGTATTCCTCGGCTTGACTCTCCCTCCCTTAGTCAAGACTGGAAGAGTATTGGAAACTCTCCAGGTGCGACCTTGAGAGGGGCTTGGGAGAGTACAACACAACAATATAACAGACACATTCCCTGCCCACAACAAGCTTATAGAGGAGGAGACAGACATTAGTACAAATCGATAAATTACGGATTTGTACATAAGTGTTGTGGGGCTGGGCGATGCAGAAGGGAGTAGGAAAAGAGGAATTGAGGGGCTTAGTCCGGGAAGACCTCTTGGAGGAGATGTGCCTTCGATAAGGCTTTGAAGGTGGGGGAGAGTCAGATATGAAAAGGGAGGGCATTCCAGGGCAGAGGCAGGATGTGGGCGAGAAGCTGGCAGCGAGATAGATAAGATCTAAGTTCGGTGAATAGTTTGGCATTAGAGAAGCAAAGCGTGCGGGCTGGGTTGTAGCAGGAGAGTAATAATGTGAGGTAAGAGGGGACAAGGTGATTGACTGCTTTAAAGCCAACGGTAAGGACTTTCTATTTGATGTGGAGGTGGATGGGCAACCGCTGGAGGTTATTGATTGGTGGGGAAACATGTACTGAACGTTTTTAGAAAAATGATCCAGGCAGCAGTCAAGTGTGGACTGGAGTGGGGATAGACAGGAGGCAGGGAGGTCATTCAGGAGGATGATATGGTAATCAAGCTGGGCTAGGACTGTGAACCCCATGCAGGACACAGACTGTGTCTGATCATATCACGTTGATCACAGTGCTTGGCACATAGTAAGTGATTCATTAATACCACAGTTATTAATGTGAATTAGAACAGTTATTATTTCTGGCAAACCCAGAGGAGCAGGCCTCAGCAGGCAAAGCTGCAGAGCACCCCAGAGCACCACACCGTTCCGCTCACCAGATCAATCAGTCAGTATTGTCTATAGCTTACTATGTGCGGAGAATTGTACTAAATGCTTGGGAGAGTATAATACAATAGAGTGGGTGGACATGATCCCTACCCTCAAGGGACGTACTACCTATAGTCTAGAGGGAGAGGCAGACATTAATTATAGATAAATACATTATAGATAAGGGAAGTAGGTTTTCTGTTTCCACGGCTTTAGTTACCACCCCTACAGGGATGATTCCCAAGTCAAGCACTCCAGTCCTGATCTCTCCCCTTCCCTGCAGTCTCGTATTTCCTCCTACCTTCAGGACACCTCTGCTTGGATGTCCTGTGGACACCTCTTCCCACCCAAATCCTGCCATCCTCCATCTTTCCCATCCACTGTAGAGAACTCCACTATCCTCCCTGCCTCAGAAGCCTATAACCTTGGCATTAACCTCGACTCATCTCTCTCCCATTCAACCCACACACTGTTTGTCACCAAATCCTGTCGGTTCTACCTTCGCAACATGGCTAAAATCCACTCTTTCTTCTCCATCCAAACTGCTCCCATCTATTCTTCATCTCCACTTTACAGATGAGGTAACTGAGGCACACTAACACTCTCCTACCTTCAAAGTCTTATTAAAATCACATCTCCTCTGAGAGGCCTTCCCTGACTAAGCCCTCGTTTTCACTACTCCCTCTCCCTTCTGCACCATCTCTGCACTTGTACCCTTTATTCATCCCACCCTCAGCCCCACAGCATTTAGATGTGGATCCGTAATTTATTTTATTGTCTGTCTCCCCCTCCAGACTATAAGATCATTGTGGACAGGAAACCTGTCTACCAACTCTGTTACAATTTACTCTCCCAAGCTTAACAAATATGACTGTTTGATTATCATATCCCTCCTTGATACTCCATCAGCCCCCTTGCTGACCTCCCTGCCTCCTGTCTCTCCCCTCTCCAATCCACACTTCACTCTGTTGCCCAGATTATTTTTCTAAAAAAAAACCATTCAGTTCATATCTCTCCACTCCTCAAGAACCACCAGTGGTTGCCCATCCACCTCTGCATCCCACAGAAACTCCTTACCATTGGCTTTAAAGCACTCAATCAGCTCTCCCCTGCTATCTTACCTCACTGATTTTCTACTACTACTACTACTACTACTAATACTACTACTACTACTACTAAGAATAATAATAATAATAATGGCATTTATTTAGCACTTACTATGTGCAAAGCACTGTTCCCACACACTTCACTCCTCTAACACCACCCTACTTTCGATCTCATCTGTCTCGCTACCAACCCCTTCCCCGTCTCTGGCCTGGAATTCCCCGAATCAGCCTCCTCAACAATCTGGCTCTGCCTCCTGTCTCTCCCCTCCCCAGTCCATACTCCTCTCTGCTGCCCAGATAATGTTTTTAGAGAAAATCGTTCAATCCCTGTCTCCCCACTCCTCTAGCACCTCCAGTGGGTGCCTATCCACCTCCCCAACAAACAGACATTCCTTACAATCAGCTTTAAGGCATTTCATGAAATATCTCCTCCTACCTCACCTCCGTGATTTCCTACTATACTAAAATCACATCTCCTCCAAGCGGCCTTCCCCCATGAACCCCTCATTTCCCCTACTCCCCTCTCCCTTCTATGTCACCTCTTCACTTTCATTCATTCATTCAATCGTATTTATTGAACGCTTACTATGTGCACAGCACCGTACTAAGCGCTTGGGAGAGTACAATACAACAATGAATAGACACATTCCCTGCCCACAATGAGCTCACAGTCTAGAAGGGGAGACGGACATGAATATAACGTCTTGGATCTGTGTGCTTGAGTTCTTGTTAGTCACCCTACCCTCAGCCATACAGAATTTATGTACATATCCCCTCTAGACTGTAAGCTCTTTATGGGCAGGGAACGTGTCCATCAACTCTTTTAATTATGGTATTTGTTACTATGTTCTAAGCACTGGGTTAGATACAAGATAATCGGGTTGGACATAGTCCCACGTAGGGCTCACAGTCTTAACTGCCATTTTACAGAGGAGGGAACTGAGGCACAGAGAAGTTTAAGTGACTTGCCCAAGGTCACACAGCAGACAAGTGCCCAAACTCTTAGTACAGTGCTCTGCACACAGTGCTCAATAAATGCCATTAAAAAAGACCATCACTCTCCCCATCTTCAAAGCCTTATTAAAAATCACATCTCCTCCAAGAAGCCTCCATGACTAAGTCCTCATCTCTCCCCCCTCTCCCCCATCCCTTCTGTGTCCTCTATGCACTTGTGTCTGTACCCCTTAAGGAATTTGCTATTTACCACACCTCCACAACAGTTGTGGGGTAATTTATTTCATTATTTAGAGTAATATCTATCTCCACCTCTAGTCTGTAAACTCCTGGTGGGCAGGGAACATGTCTACCAACTGTATTGTACCCTCCCAAGTGCTTACTACAGCATTCTGCACATCGTAAGTGCTCAATAAGTGCCACTGAAGGATTGATTGACATGGCCATAAGTGCTGTGGGGCTGGGGGTGGAGGTATGATTTCAGTAGGACTTTGAAGATGGAGAGAGGGATGGTCTAAAAGCAGCATAGCATAGTGGATAGAGCATAGGCTTGGGAGTCAGAAGTCATGGGTTCTAATCCCAGCTCTTCCACTTGTCTGCTGTGTGACCTTAGGCCAGCCCCTTCACTTCTCTGTGCCTCAGTTACCTCATCTATGAAATGGGGACTGAGACTGTGAGCCCCACGTGGGACAGGGACTGTGTCCAACCCAATTTGCTTGTGTCCACCCCAGCGCTTAGTACAGTGACTGGCACATGATAAGTGCTTAAGAAATGTCATTATTGTTATTATGGTCTTGGGGACCTGAAGAGGTGGGGAGTTTCAGGTTCAACCTTATTTACTGAGCTCTTACTGTGTGCAAAACACTGTTCTAAACGCTTGGGAGAGTACAGTATAGCTTGGGAGAGTACAGGTTCGAGGGAGGATATGGGTGAGAGGTGAGCCGTGAGAGAGCAACAGAAGCAGTGTGGCCTAGTGCGAGTCAGAGGACCTGGGCACTCATCCTGGCTCTGCCACTTGTCTGCTGTGTGACCTTGGGCAAGTCAATTCACTTCTCCGGGCCTCAGTTCCCTCGTCTGTAAAATGGGGATGAAGACGGTGAGCCTCAGGAGAGACAGGGACGGCATCCAACTTTCAATCTTCTAGCTTGTACCTACCCCAGTGCTGAATTCAGTGCCCGGCAAATAATAAGTGCTTAACAGGTGCCATAAAGAAGTGCCAGTGAATGGGTTCGCATTAGAGGAGCGAAGTGTGGGTTGGGTTGTGCTGCGAAAGGCATGGTCAGGTAGAAGGGGGTGAGCTGATTGTGTGATTCCCCCTCTCCTCTCCCCCAGGAAGCCTGGGTCAGTACTTGAGCTCGTTGTGAGCAAGGAATGTGCCTGTTTACTGTTGTATTGTCCTCCCCCAAATGCTTAGTGCAGTGCTCTGCACACAGGAAGCGCTCAGTAAATTATAGAATGAATGAACGAGCATAGCAGCCCGACTTCAGCATTTCAAACTGTCCCCACCCCCAGCCCGGACCCATTGACCCTCTGTTGGGGGGCCCAGGGGCCAGGCTGACAGACTCTTAGCTCATTGTGGCCGGGAATTTGTCTGTTTATTGCTGCATTGTACTCTCCCAAGTGCTCTGCACACAATAAGTGCTCAATAAATACACTCCAACGGATGAAGGTGGCATAGACACCCACCCGTTAGGCGGCCTCTGGACACAGTGTTCCCAGCCCCGGCCCAATCCTGCCGCTCCATCAGCACCATCCTGCTGACTGCTGATGGATGGTGTAAACCCTGATGCCCCAAGGACTGGGCAGATCCCAAAGTATCCGTGTTCCGGGTTGTTGGGGGCTGCACAGGGGGAGACCGTCATTCCCGAGGAATGCGTGTGACGGAGGCACGGAAGAGGATGCCGGACACGAGCATCAGCTCGGAAGGCCTGGTGCCCGAGCGGGGCCAGGAGGGAGAGGAAACAGGGCCGGGGGATGTTTTCCTGAGTGTGAGTCTCTCAGATGGCCCATTTTCCCGCCCCCGCCCTGAGCCACTCGGCCGGACGGACGGCAGGACCGAGAAAGCATCCACTGTGGTCAGAATCCCGGGCTGAGCATCAGGAGAGGGACGAGGGGAGCGGGAGATACAGTCCAGGCCCATGAGGGGCTGCTGAGATTACAGAGATAATAATAATAATAATAATAATGGCATTTGTTAAGTGCTTACTATGTGCAAAACACTGTTCTAAGCGCTGGGGAGGATACAAGGTGATCAGGTTGTTCTGCGTGGGGCTCACAGTCTTAATCCCCATTTTACAGATGAGGTAACCGAGGCACAGAGAAGTGAAGTGATTTGCCCAAAGTCACACAGCTGACAATTGGCGGAGCTGGGATTTGAACTCATGACCTCTGATTCCCAAGCCCGTGTTCTTTCCACTGAGCCATGCTGCTTCTCACTGAGCCACACTGCTTCTCATTAGATGACAGGAAGATGCACACACACACACAATCCATCCATCCATCCATCCATCCATTGAATTTACTGAGTGCTTACAGGGTGCAGAGCTCTGTACTAAGCACTTGGGAGAGCACAGTACAACAGAGTTGGTTTTCATTCATTCATTCAGTTCATTCAATCGTATTAATTGAGCGCTTAAGTCATTCATTCAGTCATGTTTATTGAGTGCTTATGTGTGCAGAGTACTGTACTGGGTGCTTAGAAAGTACAATTCAGCAACAAAGAGAGACAATCACTGCTCACAATGGGCTCATGGATGCATGGATGCTCTACTAAGCGTTTGGGAGAGTACAACAGAGTTGGTATTCGTTCAATCATTCAGTTCATTCAGTTGTGTTTATTGAGCACTTACTGGCAGCAGAGCATTGTAGTAAATGCTTGGGAGAGTGCAATACAACACATTTGGTATTCGTTCATTCATTCAGTTCATTCAGTTGTATTTATTGAGCGCTTACTGTGTACCAAAGATTGTACTAAGTGCGTGGGAGAATACAATATAGCAATAAACAGACACATTCCCTGCCCACAACAAATTTACAGTCCAGAGGGGGAGACAGACATTAGTAGAAATCAATAAATGATAGATTTGGACATAAGAGATGTGAGGCTAGGAGGAGGGGATGAATAAAGGGAGCAATTTAGGGTGACACACAAGGGAGTGGGAGAAGAAGAAGGGAGGGTTTAGTCAAGGAAGGCCTCTTGGAGAAGTTAGAACACAAATACACACACACAGACACAAACACACACACATAATAATAATAATAATAATTTGTTAAGCACTTACTATGAGCCAAGCACTGTTCTAAGCACTGGGGTAGATACAAGGTAATCAAGTTGTCCCACGTGGGGCTCACAATCTTAATCCCCATTTTACAGATGAGGTAACTGAGGCACAGAGAAGTTAAGTGACTTGCCCAAATCAATCAATCGTATTCATTGAGCGCTTACTGTGTGCAGAGCACTGTACTAAACACTTGGGAAGTACAAGTTGGCAACATATAGAGACAGTCCCTACCCAACAGTGGGCTCACAGTCTAAAAGTCACACAGCTGACAAGTGGCGGAGCTGGGATTAGAACTCTTGACCTCTGACTCCCAAGCCCGGGCTCTTTCCACTAAGCCATGCTACTTCTCACACTCACACACGCTACTTCTCACACACACACGCGCGTGCGTGCATGCACGCACACCCACATGAGCAGAGGGAGGATAAAAAAAAATAATAATAATGGTACTTGTTAATCATCATCATCATCATCAATCGTATTTATTGAGCGCTTACTGTGTGCAGAGCACTGTACTAAGCGCTTGGGAAGCACAAGTTGGCAAAATATAGAGACAGTCCCTACCCAACAGTGGGCTCACAGTCTTTCTATGTGCCAAGCACTGTTCTAAACACTGGGGTAGATACGAGTTAATCAGATTGGACACAGTCCCCGTCCCACATTGGGCTCCCCCTCAATCCCCCTGTTTTACAGATGAGGTAACTGAGGCACAGAGAAGTTGCACCCGGCTCCTTCCCTGCTCTCCCCCAACACCCCACCCCATCACTGAGGGACTCAATCAATCAATCGTATTTATTGAGCGCTTACTGTGTGCAGAGCACTGTACTAAGCGCTTGGGAAGTCCAAGTTGGCAACATATAGAGACAGTCCCTACCCAACAGTGGGCTCACAGTCTAAAAGGGGGAGACAGAGAACAAAACCAAACATACTAACAAAATAAAATAAATAGAATAGATATGTACAAGTAAAATAGAGTAATAAATATGTACAAGCATATATACAGGTGCCGTGGGGAAGGGAAGGAGGTAAGATGGGGGGGATGGAGAGGGGGACGAGGGGGAGAGGAAGGAAGGGGCTCAGTCTGGGAAGGCCTCCTGGAGGAGGTGAGCTCTCAGTAGGGCCTTGAAGGGAGGAAGAGAGCTAGGAAGAGAGGGACTTGGAAGGGACAGGCTGGTGAGCTAGTTGGCCGGAGAGTTAATGGCCCAGGAGCCTGCCGGCCACCTGGCCTTACGCAGACAGAAGAGCCGAAGGCGCGTTTGGGGCTTAGCTGGGCTTTTGCTGTGCTCGAGGCACATTGCTAGCGCAAACAGGAATCAGATGGCGGATGGGTTCTCAGGAAGCTGCTGTGGTCCACGGTGGCATTTCCTTCTTCTCCCCCTGCCGCCAGGGCAGCTGGGGCTTGGAGGCCACCTCGGGCCCCGGGGCAGGCGGACGTGGCCGGGCCTGCCCTGGGGCCGGCGTGAGCAGCAGATCACTAACAATTAAATCTGCCTTTGGCCCCTGAACAACAGAAAGCGGAAGCTCGTCCCCTAGACCATAAGCTCATCCTCTAATAATAATGATTATGGTAGTTGTTAAGTGCCAGGTGCAAAGCACTGTTCTAAGCACTAGGGTAGATTTAAGATAGTCATTCATTCAATCGTATTTATTGAGCACTTATGGTGTGCAGAGCATGGGGCTCACACTCTCAATCCCCATTTTACAGATGAGGTAACTGAGTCCCAGAGAAGTGAAGTGCCTTGCCCAAAGTCACACAGCAGACATGTGGCAGAGGCGGGATTGGAACCCATGACCTCCTGACTCCCGGGCCCGTGCTCTATCCACTAAGCCATGCTACTTCTCTAGGCCATAAACCTGTCCGCTAGACCCTAAGCGTGTCCTCAAGACCGTAAACTCATCTTCTAGACCTTAAACTTGTCCTCAAAAACCGTATGCTCGTCTCCTAGACTGTAACCTTAGTGTGGGCCAGGAATGTGACTGTTGTACTGAGCTCTCCCAGGTGCTCAGTACAGTGCTCTGCACCCAATAAGTGCTCAATAAATACGATTCATTGATTGAATCTAGGGAAAGGGAAGAGACAACCTGCCTCCATCTCCCTAACTAGCCCAGTCTACCAGGAGACACTTCCAATTACCAGTTGGGGCCAGAACCCACGGGAGGGGTCCTGACCTTTGACCTCTCCCCTATCCCCCTCCTCTTCCATGGAAGGACAAGAAGGTTCACACTCACTACGGCAAGGGCTGGGGCTGGACCAGAGTGGCGGCCAGGGACTCTGAGGGTGAATCCTGGCACGGTCTCCAACCGGCTGTGTGACACTGGGGATTTTCATCTCTCCTCCCTGGGCTGGTATTCGGCTCTGGACTTGGGTGGAGCAAAGGGGCAAGACTCACAGTGCTCAGAGCACCCTCCCCACCCCAGGGAGGGCTTAGTGTAGGAGTTAAGCTGCTGCCCGCCCGGTTGGGCCGAGGTGTCCCGTCTCTCCCCGCTCGGCAGGCCGGCTGGGCTGGGGGGAACCGATGGGGGGCCCTCGGCTCCGGTGGCCTCCCCGCCGACATGGTGGCGAGGGTGGCACCACCACTTCTGCGTGCTGTGCCTTGATTGCCCCAACACCACGGGTCCCTCAGAGCCCGGCAGCACCCGAATGCCCAACCCTCTGACCTCGGCAGGTCCAAGAACTAACCCCGCCTGTGCCGGTCTCCTCCTCCTCCTCCTCTAGCCCGCTGTGGACTGTGGAAACTGGGGGCTCGGCCCCCCACTTAGCCAGTCCTTCTTCCCCTCCAGGAAGATGCCAATCTCTCCAAGGCTGTGTGGCACCGGCACCTGTCCCCTCCATCAGACTGTCAGCCCCTGGAGGGCAAGAGCTGACCCTTCTCGCTCTGCCCCTCACCCTCCCACCCATTCCAAGTATTGAGAGGGGGGAAGGACGCCCCTCTCAGCACCCAGAAAAACATGTGTGTCCGGGGGGTTTCTGTCTATCTGTCTGTTGTCTGTCTGTCTCACCTCCCCCTTCAGAATGGCAGCTGCCTGAGGGCAGCAATGATCTTTCCTCTTCCTCCCTCTGTCCCTCCACTCTGTGTGAACACTAGAGTTTGGGGCCGACTGATGGTTCTGCCCATGCCAGGGTGAGGAGGAAGAGGACAGGATGAGGAAGGTGGGGTGAGGAGGCCAGGGGTGAGGATTTGTACTTCCCAAGTGCTTAGTACAGTGCTCTGCACATAGTAAGCGCTCAATAAATACGATTGATGAGGAAGACCAGGTGAGGAAGATGGGCTACGGAAGGAGGGGTGAGGAGGAGAATAGAGTGAGAAGGAGGGTGATTTTTGTATTCTCCCAAGTGCTTAGCACAGTCTTCTGCACACAGTAAGCGCTCAATAAATACAAATCGAATCAATGAATGAGCACCAGAGTTCAGGGAGGCCTTACCGTACTACTTATGCTGCTCTGGGGTGAGAAGGGAGTGGTGAGGAGGAGGATGGGGTGAGGAGGAGGATCAATCAATCAATCAATCGTATTTATTGAGCACTTACTGTGTGCAGAGCACTGTACTAAGCGCTTGGTAAGTACCAGTTGGCAACATCTAGAGACAGTCCTTACCCAACAGTGGGCTCACAGTCTAGAAGGGGGAGACAGACAACAAAACACATTAACAAAATAAAAGAAATAGAATAAATATGTACAAATAAATAGAGTAATAAATCTGTACAAACATATATACATACATACAGGTGCTGTGGGGAGGGGAAGGAGGTAAGGCGGGGGGGGATCAATCAATCAATCAATCGTATTTATTGAACGCTTACTGTGTGCAGAGCACTGTACTAAGCGCTTGGGAAGTCCAAGTTGGCAACATCGAGAGACAGTCCCTACCCAGCAGTGGGCTCACAGTCTAGAAGGGTGAGACAGACAACAAAACATATTAACAAAATAAAATAAATAGAATAAATATGGATTTTGTACTCCCCCAAGAGCTTAGCACAGTGCTCTGCACACGGTAAATCAATAAATACAGTAGTATTTGAATGAGTACCAGGATTTGGGGGGGCCCGATGGACCTCTCCGGGGTGAGGAGGAGAAGGATGGGGTGAAGAAGGTGGGGTGAGGAGGAGGATGGGGTGAGGAGGAGGATGGGGTGAGGAGGAGGATGGATTTTGTACTCCCCCAAGAGCTTAGCACAGTGCTCTGCACACAGTAAATCAATAAATACAGTAGTATTTGAATGAGTACCAGGATTTGGGGTGGCTCGATGGACCTCTCCGGGAGGAGGAGGATGGGGTGAAGAAGGTGGGGTGAGGAAGAGGATGGGGTGAGGAAGATGGGCCACAGAGGATGGGGTGAGGAGGAGGGTGGATTTTGTACTCCCCCAAGCACTTAGTCCACTGCTCGGCAACTGTAAGTGCTCAATACAGAGTGCCTCCAATACAGAGTAATAATAATGAGCAATACAGAGGAGCAGCATGGCATAGTATATAGAGTCCAAGCCTGGGAGTCTGCAGGTGATGGGTTCTAATCCCGGCTCCGCCGCTTGTCTACTGTGTGACCTTGGGCAAGCTGCTTTGCTTCCCTGGGCCTCAGTTCCCTCATCTGTAAACTGGGGATTGAGACTGCGAGCCCCATGTGGGACAGGGACTGTGTCCAACCCGATTTAATTGTGCCTATCCCAGCACTTAGTACAGTGCCCGCACATAGTAAGCTCTTAACAAATACCATCATTATTAAGAGAAGCAGAGTTGCTTAATGGAAGGAGCCCGGGATTGGGAGTCAGAGGCCGTGGTTTCTAATACCAGCTCTGCCACCTGTCTACTGTGTGACCTGGGGCAAGTCACTTCACTTCTCTGTACCTTAGTTACCTCATCTGGAAAATGGGGATTAAGACTGTGAGTCCTACGTGAGACAACCTGCTTACTTTGTATCTACCCCAGTGCTTAGAACACTGCTTGAGACATAAGTGCTTAACAATTGCTATTATTATTATTATTATTATTATTCTCTATGCCTTAGTTACCTCAACTGGAAAATGGGGATTACGACTGTGAGCCCCACATGGGACAACCTGCTTACCTTGTATCTACCCCAGTGCTTAGAACAGTGCTTGGTACATAGTAAGTGCTTAACAAATGCCATTATTATCATTATTATTATTATTATTCTCTGTGCCTTAGTTATCTCATCTGTAAAATGGGGATGAACACTGTGAGCCCCACGTGGGACAACCTGCTTACCTTATATCTCCCCCAGCTCTTAGAACAGTGCTTGGCACATAGTAGGCGTTTAACAAATGCCATCATTACTATTATTATTCTCTGTGCCTTAGTTACCTCATCTGTAAAATGGGGATTAAGACTGAGCCCCATGTGGGACAACCTGCTTACCTTGTATCTCCCCCAGCACTTAGAACAGTGCTTGGCACATAGTAAGCGCTTAACAAATGCCGTCATTATTATTATTATTCTCTGTGCCATAGTTACCTCATCTGTAAAATGGAGATAATAATAATAATGGTATTTGTTAAGTGCTTACTATTTGGAAAGCACTGTTCAGGTTATAAGGTGATCAGGTTGTCCCACGGGGGGCTCACAGTTTTTTAATCCCCATTTTACAGATGAGGTAACTGAGGCACAGAGAAGTTAAGTGACTTTCCCAAAGTCATACAGCTGACAGTTGTCAGAGCCAGGCTTTGAACCCATGACCTCTGAAAGTCATACAGCTGACAGTTGTTAGAGCCTGGCTTTGAATCCATGACCTTTGACTCCAAAGCCCGAGCTTTTGCCACTGCGCCACGCAGCTTCTCAGAAGCAGCAGAGCCCACTGTTGGGTAGGGACCATCTCTATATGTTGCCAACTTGTACTTCCCAGGTGCTTAGTCCAGTGCTCTGCACACAGTAAGCGCTCAATAAATACGATTGAATGAATGAATCTCATCTCATTGCATCATCTCATCTTATCTCATCTCACAGTGAGATGAACACTGTGAGCCCCATGGGGGACAACCTGATGATCCTGTATCTCATCTCATCTCATCTCATCTCATCTCACCTCATCTCACAGTGAGATGAGCACTGTGAACCCCACGGGGGACAACCTGATGATCCTGTATTTCATCTCATCTCATCTCATCTCACCTCACAGTGAGATGAGCACTGTGAGCCCCAAGGGGTACAACCTGATGATCCTGTATTTCATCTCATCTCATCTCATCTCATCTCATCTCATCTCATCTCACCTCACCTCACAGTGAGATGAATACTGTGAGCCCCACGCGGGACAACCTGATGATCCTGTATCTCATCTGATCTCATCTCACCTCACAGTGAGATCTCTATATGTTGCCAACTTGGACTTCCCAAGCGCTTAGTACAGTGCTCTGCCCAATCAATCAATCAATCATATTTATTGAGCACTTACTATGTGCACAGCACTGTACTAAGCACTTGGGAAGTACAAATTGGCAACATATAGAGACAGTCCCTACCCAACAGTGGGCTCACAGTCTAAAAGGGGGAGACAGAGAACAAAACCAAACATACTAACAAAATAAAATAAATAGAATAGATATGTACAAGTAAAATAAATAAATAGAGTAATAAATATGTACAAACATATATACATATATACAGGTGCTGTGGGGAAGGGAAAGAGGTAAAATGGGGGGGATGGAGAGGGGGACGAGGGGGAGAGGAAGGAAGGGGCTCAGTCTGGGAAGGCCTCTTGGAGGAGGTGAGCTCTCAGCAGGGCCTTGCCCACAGTAAGTACTCAATAAGTACGATTGAATGAATGAACATGCTGCCAACATGTACTTCCCAAGCGCTTAGTGCAGTGCTCTGCACACCGTAAGTGCTCAATAAATATGATTGAATGAATGAATGAATGAACACCGTGAGCCCCATGGGGGACAACCTGATGATACTGTATCTCATCTGATCTCATCTCACCTCACAGTGAGATCTCTATATGTTGCCAACTTGGACTTCCCAAGCACTTAGTACAGTGCTCTGTCCACAGTAAGCGCTCAATAAGTACGATTGAATGAATGAACATGCTGCCAACGTGTACTTCCCAAGCGCTTAGTGCAGTGCTCTGCACACCGTAAGCGCTCAATAAATACGATTGAATGAATGAATGGATCTCATCTCATCGCGCATCATCTCATCTCATCTCACCTCACAGTGAGATGAACGCTGTGAGCCCCACGGGGGACAACCTGATGATCCTGTATCCCCTCTCATCTCATCTCATGGCTCAGTGGAAAGAGCCTGGGCTTTGGAGTCAGAGGTCAGGGGTTCGAATCCCGGCTCCGCCACGAGTCTGCTGTGTGACCTTGGGCAAGTCACTTAACTTCTCTGGGCCCTCAGTTACCTCATCTGTAAAATGGGGATTAAGACTGGGAGCCCCCCGGGGTACAACCTGATCCCCTTGTAACCTCCCCAGCGCTTAGAACATTGCACATAGTAAGCCCATAAATGCCATCATTATTATTATTATTATTATCTCATCTCACCTCACAGTGAGATGAGCACTGTGAGCCCCACGGGGGACAACCTGATGATCCTGTATCCCATCTCATCTCATCTCATCTCACCTCACAGTGAGATGAATGCTGTGAGCCCCACGGGGGACAACCTGATGATCCTGCATTTCACCTCATTTCATCTCCTCTCATCTCACATTGAGATCTCTATATGTTGCCATCTTGGACTTCCCAAGCGCTTAGTAGAGTGCTCTGCCCACAGTAACTGCTCAATAAAGAATGAATGAACATGCTGCCAACATGTACTTCCCAAGCGCTTAGTGCAGTGCTCTGCACACCGTAAGCGCTCAATAAATACGATTGAATGAATTAATGAACACTGTGAGCCCCATGGGGGACAACCTGATGATCCTGTATCTCATCTGATCTCATCTCACCTCACAGTGAGATCTCTATATGTTGCCAACTTGGACTTCCCAAGCACTTAGTACAGTGCTCTGCACACAGTAAGTGCTCAATAAGTACTATTGAATGAATGAACATGCTGCCAACGTGTACTTCCCAAGCGCTTAGTGCAGTGCTCTGCACACCATAAGTACTCAATAAATACGATTGAATAAATGAATGAATGAACACTGTGAGCCCCGTGGGGGACAACCTGATGATCCTGTATCTCATCTCATCTCACCTCACAGTGAGATGAACACTGTGAGCCCCACGGGGGACAACCTGATGATCCTGCATCTCATCTCATCTCATCTCACCTCACAGTGAGATGAACACTGTGAACCCCACGGGGGACAACCTGATGATCCTGTATCTCATCTCATCTCATCTCATCTCACCTCACAGCGAGATGAGCACTGTGAGCCCCACGGGGAACAACCTGATGATCCTGTATCTCATCTCATCTCATCTCATCTCACCTCACAGTGAGATGAGCACTGTGAGCCCCACGGGGGACAACCTGATGATCCTGTATCTCATCTCATCTCATCTCATCTCATCTCATCTCATCTCATCTCATCTCACCTCACAGTGAGATGAACACTGTGAGCCCCACGGGGGACAACCTGATGATCCTGCATCTCATCTCATCTCATCTCACCTCACAGTGAGATGAACACTGTGAACCCCACGGGGGACAACCTGATGATCCTGTATCTCATCTCATCTCATCTCATCTCACCTCACAGTGAGATGAGCACTGTGAGCCCCACGGGGAACAACCTGATGATCCTGTATCTCATCTCATCTCATCTCATCTCACCTCACAGTGAGATGAGCACTGTGAGCCCCACGGGGGACAACCTGATGATCCTGTATCTCATCTCATCTCATCTCATCTCATCTCATCTCATCTCATCTCATCTCATCTCATCTCACCTCACAGCGAGATGAGCACTGTGAGCCCCACGGGGGACAACCTGATGATCCTGTATCTCATCTCATCTCATCTCATCTCTTCTCATCTCATCTCATGTCACCTCACAGTGAGATGAACACAGTGAGCCCCACGGAGGACAACCTGATGATCCTGTATTTCATCTCATTTCATCTCATCTCATCTCACAGTGAGATGAACACTGTGAGCCCCACGGGGGACAGCCTGATGATCCTGCATCTCATCTCATCTCATCTCATCTCATCTCATCTCATCTCATCTCATCTCACCTCATATCTCATCTCATCTCACCTCACAGTGAGATGAACACTGTGAGCCCCACGGGGGACAACCTGATGATCCTGTATCTCATCTCATCTCATCTCACCTCACAGTGAGATGAACACTGTGAGCCCCACGGGGGACAACCTGATGATCCTGTATCTCATCTCATCTCATCTCATCTCATCTCATCTCATCTCATCTCATCTATCTCACCTCATCTCATCTCACCTCACCTCACAGTGAGATGAACACTGTGAGCCCCACGGGGGACAACCTGATGATCCTGTATCTCATCTCATCTCATCTCATCTCATCTCATCTCATCATCTCATCTCATCTCATCTCATCTCATCTCATCTCATCTCATCTCATCTCATCTCTCATCTCACCTCACAGTGAGATGAACACTGTGAGCCCCACGGGGGACAACCTGATGATCCTGCATCTCATCTCATCTCATCTCACCTCACAGTGAGATGAACACTGTGAGCCCCATGGGGGACAACCTGATGATCCTGCATTTCATCTCATTTCATCTCATCTCACCTCACAGTGAGATGAACACTGTAAGCCCCACTGGGGACAACCTGATGATCCTGCATCTCATCTTATCTCATCTCATCTCATCTATCTCATCTCATTGATCCTGCATTTCATCTCATTTCCTCTCCTCTCACCTCACAGTGAGATGAACGTTGTGAGCCCCACGGGGGACAACCTGATGATCCTGCATTTCATCTCATTTCATCTCCTAGTGACACGGGGGGCAACCTGATGATCCTGCATCTCCCCCAGCGCTTAGAAACGGTGCTTGGTACCTAGTGAGCGCTCACCAAATACCATGCTGCCTATTATTAGGCATAAGTAGGACTGAAGGAGGAGGGGGAGAGGAGGAAGAGAGGCACTAGGACCCAGTTGTGGGGCGGAGTGGGGGTGTGTCCCTCTAGGCCCTCCCTCCCATCCCGGGCTCCCTGGAGGAGGGGGCCATGGCAGCCAGGCGCATCTTCCACCTCCAGCCATGTGGTGAGAGCGGGGGGGGACTCCCCCCAACCCCCCCCAAATCCCCCCTAAATCCCCCCAGGCCGCGGGAGAGAGGGGAGGGAAGCGGGACGGCCGGAGCAGAAGGTGGGTGGGATGGGTGTGTGTGTGCACATTTGTGTGTTTGTGTGTCAGGGTGTGGGTGTGTGGGATCCCCCCCGTGTCGTCGTGTATCCACGTGAGGCCGGGGCCTTGTGTGTGGGCGTCCCCCCCACCCCCCCAATGTCCCTGTGCGCCTTTCATCCCTTCCATCGTATTTACTTTTCATTTTCATTCAATCGTATTTATTGAGCGCTTACTAAGCCCTTGGGAAGTACAAGTTGGTATTTCTTGAGCGCCTCCTTTTCATTTCCATTCAGTCGTATTTATTGAGCGCTTACTGTGGGCAGAGCACTGGACTAAGCGCTTGGGAAGTACAAGTTGGTATTTATTGAGTGCCTACTTTTCATTTTCATTCAGTCGCATTTATTGAGCGCTTACTGTGTGCTGATCACTGGACTAAGCGCTTGGGAAGTACAAGTTGGTATTTCTTGAGCGCCTGCTTTTCATTTCCATTCAGTCGTATTTATTGAGCGCTTACGGTGGGTAGAGCACTGGACTAAGCGCTTGGGAAGTACAAGTTGGTATTTCTTGAGCGCCTGCTTTTCATTCAGTCGTATTTATTGAGCACTTACTGTGTGCTGAGCACTGGACTAAGCGCTTGGGAAGTACAAGTCGGCGACATATAGGGACGGTCCCAACCCAACAGCTGGCTCACAGTCTAGAAGGGGGAGACAGAGAACAAAACAAAGCATATTAACAAAATGAAATGAATAATAATAATAATAATAATGGCATTTATTAAGCGTTTACTATGTGCCAAGCACTGTTCTAAGTACTGGGAGGTACAAATTGGTATTTATTGAGCGCCTACTTTTCATTTTCATTCAGTCGTATTGATTGAGCACTTACTGTGGGCAGAGCACTGGACTAAGCGCTTGGGAAGTACAAGCTGGTATTTATTGAGCGCCTCCTTTTCATTTTCATTCAGTCATATTTATTGAACGCTTACTGTGGGCAGAGCACTGGACTAAGCGCTTGGGAAGTACAAGTTGGTATTTCTTGAGCGCCTACTTTTCATTTTCATTCAGTCGTATTTATTGAGCCCTTACTGTGTGCAGAGCACTGGGCTAAGCGCTTGGGAAGTACAAGTTGGTATTTCTTAAGCACCTGCTTTTCATTTCCATTCAGTCGTATTGAGCGCTTACTGTGGGCAGAGCGCTGGACTAAGCGCTTGGGAAGTACAAGTTGGTATTTCTTGAGCGCCTGCTTTTCATTTTCATTCAGTCGTATTTATTGAGCGCTTACTGTGGGCAGAGCACTGGACTAAGCGCTTGGGAAGTACAACTTGGTATTTATTGAGCACCTACTTTTCCACTGAACTAAGCGCTTGGGAAGTACAAGTTGGTATTTATTGAGCGACTACTTTTCATTTCCATTCAGTCGTATTTATTGAGCGCTTACTGTGTGCAGAGTACTGGACTAAGCGCTTGGGAAGTACAAGTTGGTATTTCTTCAGCACCTTCATTTCATTTTCATTCAATCGTATTGATTGAGCGCTTACTGTGGGCAGAGCACTGGACTAAGTGCTTGGGAAGTACAAGTTGGTATTTCTTGAGCGCCTGCTTTTCATTTTCATTCAGTCGTATTTATTGAGCGCTTACTGTGGGCAGAACACTGGACTAAGCGCTTGGGAAGTACAAGTTGGTATTTCTTGAGTGCCTACTTTTCATTCAGTCGTATTTATTGAGCATTTACTGTGTGCAGAGCACTGGATTAAGCGCTTGGGAAGTACAAGTTAGTATTTATTGAGCGCCTACTTTTCATTTTCATTCAGTTGTATTTATTGAGCGCTTGCTGTGGGCAGAGCACTGGACTAAGCGCTTGGGAAGTACAAGTTGGCATTTATTGAGCGCCTACTTTTCATTTTCATTGTCGTATTTATTGAGTGCTTACTGTGTGCAGAGCACTGGACTAAGTGCTTGGGAAGTACAAGTCGGCGACACATAGGGACGGTCCCAACCCAACAGCGGGCTCACAGTCTAGAAGGGGGAGACAGAGAACAAAACAAAGCATATTAACAAAATGAAACGAATAATAATAATAATAATGGCATTTATTAAGTACTTACTATGTGCCAAGCACTGTTCTTAGCACTGGGGAGGTACAAGTTGGTATTTATTGAGCACCTACTTTTCATTTCCATTCAGTCATATTTATTGAGCTCTTACGGTGTGCAGAGCACTGGACTAAGTGCTTGGGAAGTACAAGTTGGTATTTATTGAGCGCCTACTTTTCATTTCCATTCAGTCGTATTTATTGAGCGCTTACTGTGGGCAGAGCACTGGACTAGGCGCTTGGGAAGTACAAGTTGTTATTTCTTGAGCGCCTACTTTTCATTTCCATTCAGTCGTATTTATTGAGCGCTTACTGTGGGCAGAGCACTGGACTAAGCGCTTGTAAAGTGCAAGTTGGTATTTATTGAGTGCCTACTTTTCATTTTCATTCAGTCATATTTACTGAGTGCTTACTGTGGACAGAGCACTGGACTAAGCGCTTGGGAAGTACAAGTTGGTATTTATTGAGCGCCTGCTTTTCATTTTCATTGTCATATTTATTGAGCACTTACTGTGTGCAGAGCACTGGACTAAGTGCTTGGGAATTACAAGTTGGTATTTATTGAGCTCCTACTTTTCATTTTCATTCAGTCGTATTTATTGAGCGCTTACTGTGTGCAGAGCACTGGACTAAACGCTTGGGAAGTACAAGTCGGCGACACATAGAGATGGTCCCAACCCAACAGCGGGCTCACAGTCTAGAAGGGGGAGACAGAGAACAAACAAAGCATATTAACAAAATGAAATGAATGATAATAACAATAATAATGGCATTTACTATGTGCCAAGCACTGTTCTAAGCACTGGGGAGGTACAAGGTGATCAGGTTGTCCCATGGGGGGCTCACAGTCTTCATCCCCATTTTACAAATGAGGTAACTGAGGCCCAGAGAAGTGAAGTGACTTGCCCAAAGTCACCCAGCTGACAATTGGCAGAGCCGGGATTTGAACCCACGACCTCTGACTCCAAACCCCGGGCTCTTTCCACCGAGCCACGCTGCTTCCCTGTGGAGTCGAATAGAATAAATACGCACAAATAAAATAGAGTAATAACATACATACATATATACAGGTGCTGTGGGGAGGACACTGGACTAAGCGCTGGGGAAAGGACAAGGCAGCAGGAAGGAGAGACAAATCCCTGCCCACGATGAGCGCTTAGTACAGTGCTCTGCACACAGTAAGTGCTCAATAAATACGATTGATTGATTGATTGATGAGCTCACGGGCTGGGGATGGCGGGGCGTTAGTGGGGGAGGCAGACATCAAGACAAATAAACAAAGTGACAACTAGGCACCTAAGCAGTGTGGGGCGGAGGATAGAGCAAAGGGAGCAAGGCAGGGTGACACAGAAGGGAGGGGGAGATGAAGAAAATAATAATAATAATAATAATAATGGCATTTATTAAGCGCTTACTATGTGCAAAGCACTGTTTTAAGTGCTGGGGAGGTTACAAGGTGATCAGGTTGTCCTACTGGGGGCTCACAGTCTAAATCCCCATTTTACAGATGAGGGAACTGAGGCCCAGAGAAGTGAAGTGACTTGCCCAAAGTCACACAGCTGACAAGTGGCGGAGCCGGATTTGAACCCATGACCTGTGACTCCAAAGCCCGGGCTCCTTCCACTGAGCCACGCTGCTTCTCTAAGGAAAAGTGGGGCTTAGTCTGGGAAGGCCTCTTGGAGGAGGTGGGGGCTCCAGTAATCAAGCAATCAATCAATCGTATTTATTGAGCGCTTACTGTGTGCAGAGCACTGTACTAAGCGCTTGGGAAGTCCAAGCTGGCAACATATAGAGACAGTCCCTACCCAACAGTGGGCTCGCAGTCTAAAAGAGGAAGGCTTGGAGAGTAATGGGCATGGTTGGCATTGTGCGTATGAGGGCCTTAGTGGAACATCTGGGGGTGTGTGTGAGTGTGTGTGTGTCTATGTGTGTCAGTGTGTGTCTGTGTGTGTGTGTGTGCACCATCTGGGTGGCTGGAACTCATTCATTCATTCGATCGTATTTATTGAGCGCTTACTGTGTGCAGAGCACTGTACTAAGCGCTTGGGAAGTCCAAGCTGGCAACATATAGAGACAGTCCCTACCCAACAGTGGGCTCGCAGTCTAAAAGAGGAAGGCTTGGAGAGTAATGGGCATGGTTGGCATTGTGCGTATGAGGGCCTTAGTGGAACATCTGGGGTGTGTGTGAATGTGTGTGTGTGTGTGTGTGTGCGCGCACCATCTGGGTGGCTGGAACTCATTCATTCATTCATTCAATCGTATTTATTGAGCGCGTACTGTGTGCAGAGCACTGTACTAAGCGCTTGGGAAGTCCAAGTTGGCAACCCCTAGAGACGGTCCCTACCCGACAGCGGGCTCAGAGTCTAGAAGGGGGAGACCAATGACAAAGCAAAACATATTAACCAAATAAAATAAATAGAGAAATAACATGTACAAGTCAAACAAATGGGGTAATAAATTTGGGCAAATATATACGGGGGCTGTGGGGAGGGGGAGGAGGGGGAGAGGAAGGAGAGGGCTCAGTCTGGGAAGGCCTCCTGGAGGAGGTGAGCTCTCCCACATGGGGCTCACAGTCTTCATCCCCATTCTACAGCTGAGGGAACTGAGGCTCAGAGAAGTGAAGTGACTTGCCCAAAGTCACCCAGCTGACAGTCTGCGGAGCCGGGATTTGAACCCGTGACCTCTGACTCCGAAGCCCGGGCTCTTTCCGCTGAGCCACGCTGCTTCTGCCGATTGTGGAATTGTAACTCGCGTCCCCCACGTCCCGCCCTTACAGCCCGAGAACCCCCCGCCCACACACAAGCCCCCCACCATCCCTCCCTGCCTCCTTCACCCAGGGGCCTGGTCTCCTGGGTGAAGCCGGCAGGCTCATCCCGGGCAGATCCGCGAGGCCTTCCCGGAGGAGGGGGACAGACCGCGGTCCAGGGGTGGATGGGGGTGACGAGGGAGCAGTCCCAGGAGCTGGAGTCAATCAATCAATCAATCAATCAGTCGTATTTATTGAGCGCTTACTGTGTGCAGAGCACTGTACTAAGTGCTTGGCAACAGATAGAGACGGTCCCTACCCAACAATCAATCAATCAATCAATCGTATTTATTGAGCGCTTACTGTGTGCAGAGCACTGGACTAAGCGCTTGGGAAGTACAAGCTGGCAACATATAGAGACGGTCACTACCCAACAGCGGGCTCACAGTCTAGAAGAGGAAGACAGAGAACAAAACCAAACATACTAACAGAATAAAATAAATAGAATAGATAGGTACATGTAAAATAAATAAATAAATAGAGTAATAAATATGTACAAACATATATACATTTGCTGTGGGGAAGGGAAGGAGGTAAGATGCGGGGGATGATGATGATGGCATTTATTAAGTGCTTACTATGTGCAAAGCACTGTTCACAGGGGGGGTTTACAAGGTGATCAGGTTGCCCCACGGGGGGCTCCCAGTCTGAATCCCCATTTTACAGATGAGGGAACTGAGGCCCAGAGAAGTGAAGTGACTTGCCCAAAGTCACACAGCTGACAATTGGCAGAGCTGGGATTTGAACCCATGAACGCTGCCTCCAAAGCCCGGGCTCTTTTCAGTGAGCCATGCTGGAGGCCCAGTGAGAAGGTTGGCAACAGAGGATTAAAAAATCCTCTGTGGATGGAGGGGGGATGAGGGGGAGAGGAAGGAAGGGGCTCAGTCTGGGAAGGCCTCCTGGAGGAGGTGAGCTCTCAGTAGGACCTTGAAGGGAGGACAACACTGTTGTGTTGTGTTGTGTCCAGTGTTGTTGTGTCCAGCGGGCTCACAGTCTAAAAGTCCTCCCCGGCACACAAGAGAGGCACCACTGCATCCTATTTATTGAGTGGGCAGGTCATTCATTCATTCATTCATTCAATCGTATTTATTGAGCACTTACTGTATGCAGAGCACTGTACTAAGCGCTTGGGAAGTACAAGTCGGCAACATATAAAGACGGTCCCTACCCAACAACGGGCTCACAGTCTAGAAGGGGGAGACAGACAAAACAAAACACGTGGACAGGTGTCAAGTCACCAGAATAAATAAAAATAAAGCTAGATACACATCATTAACAAAGTAAATAGAATAGTAAATATGTACAAGTAAAATAGAGTAATAAATCTGTACAAACGTCCATACAGGTGCTGTGGGGAGGGGAAGGAGGTAGGGCAGGGGGGTGGGAAGGAGGAGAGGAAAACGGGGGCTCAGTCTGGGAAGGCCTCCTGGAGGAGGTGAGCTCTCAGTAGGGCTATGAAGGGAGAAAGAGAGGTCACTGAACTAAGCGCTGGGGAGAGGGCACCGCCTTGCCTCTTGGACCCCAGCAGCCGGACGGGGGGTCCGTCCCCCCGGGGGAGGGTGGGGGGTCCGGGCCTGAGAAGGCGCAGATGCCACCAATGCCCCCGTTGAAGCTGGAGACCCAGGGGTCCCGGCCCCCCACCCCCAGCCCCATCTTTGCGGCCTGTGGCGGAAAAGGGGGCCTGCTGGTGACCGGGGGGCGGCGTGGAGGACGGAAGCTGTACTCTCCTCCCCCACTGCCCCCCATCCCCAGCCCCCCCCCGGCCAGTGGGGTAACAAGGGGCACGAGCGGGACGGGGCAGGCCCAGGGGGTGATTCCATTTACTTACATTGATGCTATCCCAAGCGCTTAGTCCAGTGCTCTGCACACAGTAAGCGCTCAATAAATACGATTGATGATGATGATGATCGATGCCTGTCTGCTGGTTTTGATTCCTGTCTCCTCCCTTCTCGACTGGAAGCCCGGTGTGGGCAGGGAGTCTCCCTCTATTCCTGAATTTTACTTTCCAAGCGCTTAGTACGGGGCTTTGCACACAGTAAGCACTCAATAAATAGGACTGAATGAATGAATGACTTGACTGACTGCCTTACCTCCTTCCCCTCCCCACATCACCTGTATATATGTTTGTACATATTTAATACTCTATTTTACTTGTACATATTTATTCTATTAATTTTATTTTGTTCCTATGTTTGGTTTTGTTCTCTGTCTCCCCCTTCTCGACTGTGAGCCCGCTGTTGGGTAGGGACCGTCTCTAGATGTTGCCAACTTGGACTTCCCAAGCGCTCAGTACGGTGCTCTGCACCCAGTAAGCGCTTAATAAATACGATCGAATGAACGATTGAATGAATTTAAGTTGGTGGCACTGCCCTGCGCAGTTGTTTTTCCGCCGAACGAAGTGTGTGCAGCTGCTTGAGTGTGTGTGTTTGTGTGTGTCCAGGGAGCAGCGCCTGCCCCAGGAGTACCCCTGGCAGGAGACACTCACCGCCTCTCCGGCCGCCCAACCGTAGGCACCCGCGGGCACGGACCTTGGGCGCTAGGGATCGGGGCCAACCGCACCCACCCAACCCAGTCCCGAGGATGGGACGCGGAGGTGAGCACCCCCAGGCCCCCGGGGGACGGGGCGATCACCCCTGGCAGGAGCCGGGCCTCCCCTCGTGGGGGCTGGCATTGCCCACTAGGCCCCACACAGAGGGGGCATCTGATTCAAGACCCTCAGACCTCTCCTCCCTCCTTCCTGGGAATGTTTTCACAGGCCGGGGGTGATGATGATGATGATGGTGGTGGTATTTGTTAAGCGCTTACTATGTGCCAAGCACTGTTCTAAGCGCCAGGGGAGATGCGAGGTAATGAGGTTGGCCCACGTGGGGCTCTCAGTCTTATAATAATAATAATGGCATTTATTAAGCACTTACTATGTGCAAAGCACTGTTCTAAGCGCTGGGGAGGTTACAAGGTGATCAGGTTGTCCCACGGGGGGGCTCACAGTCTCAATCCCCATTTGACAGATGAGGTAACTGAGGCCCAGAGAAGTGAAGTGACTTGCCCAAAGCCACACAGCCGACAGTTGGCGGAGCCGGGATTTGAACCCGTGACCTCTGACTCCAAAGCCCGGGCTCTTTCCGTTGAGCCATGCTGCTTCTCACAATTTTACAGATGAGGGAACTCAGGCGCAGAGAAGTGAAGTGATTTGCCCAAGGTCACACAGCTGACAAGTGGCTGAGCTGGGATTAGAACCCATTCCCTCTGACTCCCAAGCCGTGCTCTTGCCACTAAGCCTTGCTGCTTCTTCAATGGGGCTACTAGACAGTGGAAGGGGTGTCCCTCACCGTAGTCCCACCATACACAAACACACACACACACACACACACACCCCACCTCCTTCTAGACCCCCTTCCACTTATTGACCATGCTGCGGAGGGACACAGGAAGGATGGGCCCCGCGGAGAGTAAGTATACGTGGGTCGCCCTGCGGATGGGTACAGTTGTGGCAGTGTGCGTGTTTGTGTGTGCATGTGTCAGTGTGATGGCATGTGCACCTGTGTTTGTGTGTGCTGTTGGCAGACAAGCTGTGGCGGATGGGACTTTTGGGTTTCTCTTCCTCTTCATTGCCCTCAGCACGAGGGGTCAATTCTGTTGTGGATGCACCCCCCCTCCCCAAACACACACACACACACACGCACGCACACTCCACTGACCCCCTTCCACAGGGTTCAGTGAGGCAGTCCAGCCTGACCTCTCCTCCAAGATGCATCCCGTGTCAATCAATCAATCAATCAATCGTATTTATTGAGCACTTACTGTATGCAGAGCCCCTTTTAGACTGTGAGCCCACTGTTGGGTAGGGACTGTCTCTATATGTTGCTAATTTGTACTTCCCAAGCGCTTAGTACAGTGCTCTGCACATAGTAAGTGCTCAATAAATATGATTGATGATGATGATGATGATGTACTAAGCGCTTGGGAAGTACAAGTGTCCCTCCCCCCACCCTGTTGGTCAGCTCTGGTCACTGTGACAGGCCCAGCTGCTATGGGGGAGGGTGGGCATACACAACCTTCCAGCTCCAGCCCTGGGGACCACTCTTGTCGACCACCCAAGCCTTGGACCCAAGCGCTTAGTACAGTGCTCTGCACATAGTAAGCGCTCAATAAATACGATTGATGATGATGATGATGATGATGATGGACACCTGCTGGGTCCCGGGGAGGTCCCGGCCTCCAGCCCCTCAGCCCACACGGTTTCCTCAGCAGAAAGACACAGCCGAGCCGCTCACTGGGAGATCATCATCATCAATCGTATTTATTGAGCGCTTACTATGTGCAGAGCACTGTACTAAGCACTTGGGAAGTACAAATTGGCAACATATAGAGCCAGTCCCTACCCAACAGTGGGCTCACAGTCTAAAAGATGATAGACTCCCCTCGGTGGTCCAGCTTCCCACCTCCACCCCACCCATCCTGGACACCCTGGTTGTCCTGACCCAGCCCGGTCCCCCGTCCACCTCGGCTGGTCAGTGATTGCAGCCCCCCGACTGCCTCCTCTGGGTGGGGGGATTCTCCCCTCCCTCCTTCAAAGACTGTGAGCCCACTGTTGGGTAGGGACTGTCTCTATGTGTTGCCAACTTGTACTTCCCAAGCGCTTAGTACAGTGCTCTGCACACAGTAAGCGCTCAATAAATACAATTGATTGATTGATTGATTGATTGATCTCCCCTTATCCAATCCCCTACTTTGTCCCTATAGCCTGGGTGGAAGTGGAGGTGGAGAGGAGTCTGTCTCCCCCGACCCCGCTCCCACAAAAGCAGCCGTGACAGCTCTGGAGCCGGACATGGACGTGCAGGGGGACAACTCTCTGGGGCTTAAAAATAATAATAATAACAACAATGGTACTTATTAATGGTACTTTTAGACTGTGAGCCCACTGTTGGGTAGGGACTGTCTCTATATGTTGCCAATTTGTACTTCCCAAGCGCTTAGTACAGTGCTCTGCACACAGTAAGCGCTCAATAAATACGATTGATGATGATGATGATTAAGCGCTTACTATGTACCAAGCACTGTCCTAAGCACTGGGGTAGATACCAGGTCATCAGGTTGGACACGGTCCCTGTCCCACCTGGGGCTCACCCTCTTATCCCCATTTTCCAGATGAGGTAACTGAGGCTCAGAGAAGTAAAGTGATTTGCCCAAGGCCACACAGCACACATGTGTCAGAGGTGGAATTAGAACCCGGGGCCTTCTGACGCTCAGGCTCTGGGTTCCTGGGATTGGGCAGGCCCTCCCAGCTGTCGTGGAGAAGGTGGGGTGGGGTGCCAGGGGGCCTGGGTGGGCCTGGGAGGGTCGTGATGGTAGGGAAGGAATAATAATAATGATAATAATATTGATACTTGTTAAGCCCGTACTATGTGCCAAGCACTGTTCTAAACCCTGGGGTAAGTATAAAACTAATCAGGTTGGACACACGTGGGACTCCCAGTCTTCATCCCCATTTTCCAGATGAGGGAGCTGAGGTCCCGAGAAGTGACTTGCCCGAGTTCACACAGCAGACGGGGGGGTGGAGCCGGGATTAGAACCCAGGTCCTCTGACCGTTCTTTCCACTAAGCCACGCTGCTTCTCTCTGAAGGACCGGGAGGAAGGCTCTCCTCTCCTCCCAGATGCCCGGGGTCTTTTCTGCCTGTGGTGGCGGGGGGGGCGGGCCCGGTTGGCCCGTCCTGGGCATGAAGCCAGAGACTGGGAAAGGGGAGGAGGGGCGTGGGGAGGAGTTGTCTGGAGGCCGGGCTGCCGACTGGGAAGGAGCTGGGGTCACCGGAGAGTGGCACAGAGCAGCCGGGCAGCATGGCCAACAGAGGACCTGGCACAGCAGGTAGGATTCAGGTTAGACTAGCAGAAGCAGCCCGACGATCGGGACTCAGGGGACCTGGAGCTGCTCTGCGGGATTTGAAGGGAAGGGAGACAGCAGAAGGTGAGGGGGCTAGATCCTCTGGGATTCCTTCTGGCCCAGGAATCCCCAAAGCAAATCCTGGTGGCATTACGCCTCCCTTTAAGCCTTCGAAATGGGTCGTGAGGTTTAGATTCTCTTCACTTGTTGGCTGTCTTATAAGGAAAGCAGGATACCCATGTTTCTCTCTTTCTCTCTCTCTCCTCCCTTTATCCCTGGAAGGAGGAGGCAGGACGGGGACAGGAGCACACACACAAACAAGCACACACACACACACACCTTCTCCCAACTGGGCTCTGGAGGAAGGGCAGAGGTGAGGGTAAGCCCAGGCCGACGGGAGGAATCACCGGAAAAAAAACATTCGTGTTTACATAACCATCCCAGACATAAGCAGAAGTGGTTGCCGGGGTGATTGGCGTGAGTGGAGTGAAGTGGTGTTAATTGGGGTAGGCTTCCTGGAGGAGGGGCTGGGGGGAAATGTGTGTGTGTGTGTGTGTGCGTGAGATGGGTCGGAGGTAGGGACAAAGTGTGTGGCGCAGGAGGAGGAACTGGGACGGGAGAAGGGGCCATGGTCAGTAGGCCCTGGGGGTTCTGCGTGAGGGAGACGGTTTGGGCGATGAGCAGCTGAGCCTTGCTACCTGGGGGATGGAATTTGGGGAATTTTGGTGGGGGGGCTTGTGGGGACGAGGGGCTAACTGATATCCCCCTCCTCGCCTCCGTCCCCGATGCCCAGAAACCGAGCCTACCCCAAGACTGGTGGGAGAGCGACCGAAGGTCCTTGGCTGGAGACAGAATGGTCCCTGGGTAGTGATGGGCAGCGGTGGGTGGCTGCCCTGGCAGAGGGGCACTGGGGAGAGGCCTGCCTAGAACTTCCACATGTTCTCATGTTCAAGTGTATGTGCCTGAACGTGGACACGCGTGGCCGGAGGGTGCGTCCTTGTGGTTGGCTGTATGCGTCCAAACGTATGCATGTGTGATAGGAGGGTGAGTGCACATATGTGCTTGTTTTCGGGTGTATGTGTCCGAACATATACACATGTGGCTAGAGGGTGAGTGCACATGTGTGCTTGGGTTTGTGTGTGTCTCTGTGTGTGCGTGTGTCGGTGTAAATCTGTGGCTGGGGCTGAGTGCGTCTGTGTTCAGGAACGTGCGTATGTGTCTGAACGTCTAAGTATGTGTGGAGGGTGAGTTCTTAGGGAGCATGTCTACCACTTTTGTTATAGTGCCCTCTCCCGAGCGCTTAGTACAGTGCTGTGCACCCAGTAAGCACTCAGTAAATACTGTTGGTTGATTGCATGTGTGCTCTTGAGTGTGTGTCAGAAAGCATATGGGGATGTGTTGAGGGTGACTGAATGTGTCAGGGGCACATATGTCTGTGTTCTGGCTTGCACGCACATGGGACAGGGGCCTGAAAGTGTTCGGGGGTCCGTGTGAATGTACGCTGGCTTGTGTACACGCATGGTGGGGGTCCACATGTGTGCAGGAAGGCGGTGGGGAAGCAGCAGTGCGATGGATCGTTAGAGCCGGGTGTCGGGCAACCCGGGAGAACCATCCCGAGGGGACGGCAGCCGGAGAGGTCAGCGGCAGACTCTCACCCAGTTTCCTCCGCCCCACTCCCCCCCAACTCCCTCCACCGATACCCCACCCTTGCAGGCCCCCCGGGCTGGACAGAGGGGGCTCAGACCCCTGCCATTTGTCAGGCACTTTCTATTATTATTATTATTATTATTATTATTATTATTATTATTATTGTATTTGTTAAGACTTACTAAGTGCCAAGTACTGTTTTAAGCACTGGGGTAGATATAAGGTGATCGCGTTGTATACAGGCCCTGTCCCCCAGGAGACTCACACTCTTAATTCCCATTTTACAGATGAGGTAACTGAGGCACAGAGAAGTGAGGTGACTTGCCAGAAGTCACACAGCAGACAAGTGGCAAATCTGGGAACCCACAACCCCTGACTCCCAAGACCACGTTCTTGCCATTAGGCCACACTGCTTCCCATATGTGCCAGGGACCGTACTAAGCACAGGTAATCGATTGGATGCGGTCCCTGTCCCACATGGGGCTCGCGGTCTTAATACCCATTTTCCGGATGAGGGAACTGAGGCACAGAGAAGTGAAGTGACTTGCCCGAGGTCACAGAGCAGACATGGTAGAGATGGGATTAGAACCCAGGTCCTTCCGACCGCCAGGCCCCAGCTCTATCCACTTGCCCATCAGTCAGTCGATGGAATTTACTGAGCACTTACTGTGTGCAGAGCACTGTACTTAGGCTTGGGAAAGTCCAATACATAAGAGTCAGTAAACATGTTCCCAATTTGTACTTCCCAAGCGCTTAGTACAGTGCTCTGCACACAGTAAGCGCTCAATAAATGCGATTGATGATGATGTTCCCTGCCCACAAGGAGCTGACAGTTTAGAGAAACAGTCTACTGTCAGTCAATCCATGGTATTTATTGAGCAATTACTGCATGCAGAGCACTGCACTGAGCGCTTGGGCGTGGACGGACTAACAGAGTTGGAGAATCTAGCCCTGGGGCTGACAGGCAGCTGAATAATAATAATAATAATAATAATGATGGCATTTATTAAGCGCTTACTATGTGCAAAGCAGTGTTCTAAGCGCTGGGGAGGTTACAAGGTGATCAGATTGTCCCCCGGGGGCTTAGAGTCTTCATCCCCATTTTACAGATGAGGGAACTGAGGCCCAGAGAAGTTAAGTGACTAGCCCAAAGTCACACAGCCGATAAGTGCCGGAGCCACGACCTCTGATTCCATAGCCCGGGCTCTTTCCACTGAGCCACGCTGCAGGGCTGGGAATCTCGGGGTGGGAGGGATCTTTCCTGGAGCGAAGAGAGCTCCCCGCTGGAAAGGGATGGGAAATGGGGTCTGGGACGTGCTGAGGGGAGAACCCAGGGGTTCGGGAGGCCCCGCAGCTGCCGGCCACCGTCTCTGCCCCGGCCTTGGCCCTCTGGCACAGCGTGGAGGGGGCGGCCGGGTGGGTGGGGAAATGACTGCCCTGTTGATAGCAGGGAAGGACGTCAAGAGGTAAAACTCGGAAGCAGACCCAGCCCCCAAAATCATTAAACACAAATCAGGACTTGAGACTTGTGAGGGAAATGCACTGGGACCATGGTCTGGGACCGCATCTGAGCTGAAACTGGGACCGTTCATTCACTCAGTCGTATTTATTGAGCTCTTACTGCTTGCAGAGCACTGTACTAAGCGCTTGGAGAATACGATTCAGCAATAAAGGGAGATCATCCCTGCCAACTTACAGTCTAGAAGCCGGGAGACAGACATCAAAATAAGTAAACAGGCATCAATATAAATAAATAGAATTATAGATTTAAACACATCCAAACAAGTCAACAGGCATCAATATAAACAAATAGAATTATAGATATATACATATATACATAAGTGCTGAGAGGCGGGGAAGAGCCGAGGGAGCGAGTTGAGGTGACACGGAACGGAGGGGGAGCCGAGGATAAGGGGGCTTGGTCTGGGAAGGCCTCTTGGAGGAGGTGAGCCTTCAGGAGGGTTTTGAAGAGGGGAAGTGTGATTGTTTGGCGGGATTTGAGGAGGGAAAGCATTCTGGGCCAGAGGGAGGACGTGGGCCGGGGTCGACAGGTGAGAAGGAGGCCCAGTGAGGAGGTTAGTGGTAGCAGAGGAGCAGAGGGTGCGGGCTGGGCTGGAGAAGGAGAGAAGGGAGGTGAGGTCGGAGGGGGCGAGGTGATGGGGAGCTTTGATGCCGATAGTGAGGAGGACTCGGACCAGGAATTCCACTCAGCCCTGGCAGATAACCGGACCGGAGTTAAGCTGATGCTGGGACTGGCACTGCGTTGGTGGAGGGACTGGCACGGACTTGGCACTGGGATGGGACTGGCGTTGGCCCAGTGTGGGGCCGGCACAGGGCTCAGCAGTTTTCCGCTTATTTTCCAGAGAGCACCTCTACCACCATGGCCAGGAACGGCTTCTTCTTCGAGGAGACGGGTGAGTTTCCTCGCTCTGCCTCAGGTGGACGGACGGATGGCGGGATGGAGGCGGGGGTACGCAGGGAGGGGGTACAAGGAGCCGTTCTGCCGTGGGCTTGGCTGCGGGCCCTGGCGGAGGAGCCCCTCCTGAGCTCTGATTTCTCCAGAGCCACTCACTCCAGCCCATGTCAGTCAGTCAGTCGTATTTATTGAACGCCTACTCTAATACTAATTGTGGCCTTAAGCGCGCACTATGCACCGGGCACTGTACTAAGAGCTGGAGTGGTTACAGGCAAATCCTCTAGACTGTGAGCTCATCGTGGGCAGGGATTATCTCTCTTTATTGCTGTATTGTACTTTCCCAAGCCCTCAGTGCATTGCTCTGCACACAGTAAGTGCTCAGTAAATACCACTGAGTGAAAATTGGGTTGGACACAGTCCGTGTTCCATGTGGGGCTCACATGCAGAGCACTCTAGTAAGTACCGGGGAGAGTACAGTGTAACAGTAGAAGACACGTTTCCTGCCCTCAATGAGTTTGCAGTCTAGAGGAGGAGACAGACATTAATATAACTATAATAAATGTAAACCAATAAATGACAGTTATGGACATAAGTGCTGTAAACAGCATTGGTCGATTGATTTTAAAAAAGGAAATTAAAAGAAGAAAAAAAGAAGGGAAGGAGTAAGAAGGCACTTGAAACTGAATCTGTTACTTCTTTTGTACTCTCCCAAATGTCGCATGCAATAGGCACTCAATCAATTTATTCCCCTAGACTGTGAGCTCGTTGTGGGCAGGAGATGTGTTTGTTGTTGTATCGTACTCTCCCAAGTGCTTAGTATAGTGCTCTGCACACAGTAAACACTCACTAAGTACGATTGAAGGAATGAATGAATAAAGGGAGCAAGTCAGGGCGACGCAAAAGGGGTGGGAGAAGAGGAAAGGGGGGCTTAGTCAGGGAAGGCCTCTTGGAGGAGATGGGCGTTCAGTAAGGCTTTGAAGGGAGGGAGGATCATTGTCGGTCGGATATGAAGAGGGAGGGCGTTCCAGGCCAGAGGAAGGATGTGGGCGAGAGCGTCGGTGGTGAGATAGACGAGATGGAGATAGAGTGAGAAGGTTGGCATCAGAGGAGCCAAGTGCGTTGGCTGGATTGTAGTAGCAAAGCAGGGAGCATCTAAGGCCACTGACTACCCCTGCCCCTGGTTCCCACAGGTCAGGGGTCCAGCCTCCCAACCAGAGAAGAAGCGCGGCCTAATGGCTAGAACACAGGCCTTGGAGTCAGAAGGACCTGGGTTCTAATCCTGGCTCCTCCACTTGTCTGCTCGTGACCTTGAGCAAGTCACTCCACTTCTCCCTGCCTCAGTTCCCTCAGATTAAGACTGTGAGCCCCACGTGGGACAGGGGCTGTGTCCAACCTTGTATCGGCGTGGAGTAGGTAGAAAGAGCTGGGGCTTGGGAGTCAGCAGGACCTGGATTCGAATCCTGACTCCTCCACATGTGTGCTGTGTGATCTTGGGCAAGTCACTCACTTCTCTGTGCCTCAGTTCCCTCATCTATAAAAATGGGGATAAAGACAGTGAGCCCCACATGGGACAAGGACAGTGTCCAACCTGATTAGCTGTATTCACCCCAGTGCTTAGAGCAGTGCTTGATACATAGTAAGCCCGTAACAAATATCATCATCATCACCCAGCCCAACAGGGTCTGTCTTGAGCTGGTCGGCTTTGAGCCGGGGCTAACAGCTTGTCTGGGGCCTGGGGTCTGTTGAGGGGAGGGGGGAGCACCTGGGGGTGGGGCTCCGTGTGTCCACGTGCATCTGCCTTTGGGTGTGCATGTGTGCCAGTGGGTGTTGGGTTGTGGGGGAAGCCCAGGAGCAGCCTGGAATGGGGCACTGCCAGGCACTTCCCATCCCTGGCCTGACAGGTTATGCTGCTGCTGCTGCTACTGCATCTTTCCCTCCCTCTGGCTCTTTGGACTGGCATTGGGACTGGCACTGAGCTGTCACTGGGACTGCATATTCCCCTCCCTCTGGGATTAGCATGCTCCTTGGGCTGGCACTGGGACTGGCACCGGGTTAGCACTACAGCTGTATATTTCCCTCCCTCTGGGATTAGCATGCTCCTTGGGCTGGCATTGGGACTGGCACCGGGTTGGCACTACAGCTGTATATTTCCCTCCCCATCTGGGATTAGCATGATTTTTGGGCTGGTATTGGGACTGGCACAGACCTGGCACTGGGACTGCGTATTCCTCTCCCTCCGAGAATAGCATGCACTTTGGCCTGGCATCAGGGTTGGCACTGAGCTGGGTCTGCATATTCTCCTCCCTCTGGAACTAGCATGCTGTTTAGGCTGGCGTTGGGACTGGCACTGCAACTGTATATTCCCCTCCCTCTGGGATTAGCATGCCCTTTGAGCTGGCATTGCGGCTGGCCCAGGGACTAGGGCACAGTAGGGTTGGCCTTGAGCTGGCCTTGGGCAGGATGGTTTGGGTAGGCCCAGAGAAAGTGTTGGAGCAGGGATGGACACTAGCCATCTTGGGCATCTGCCCGGACACCTCAGGCCAAGGGCAGTCAGAACAGTCCACCTTCTCAGCCCCCACGATTAGCCTGCCTCTAGGCCCGTCCAGTTGGGACCGTCTCCTGAAGATCCCTACCGACCTCAGGTCTCTCCTTCTCTGCTCCTGGGATTGTCCATCTCGAGTCTTCCCTCCTTCCCTCCTCCTGCAAGGTCAGTCAGTCAGTCCTATTTATAGAGTCCTGACTGTGTGCAGAGAACTGAACTAATTTATTTCTATTAATGCCTCTCTCTCCCTCTAGACTTTAAGCTCACTGTGGGCAGGGAATGTGTTTATTGTTATGTGGTACACTCCCAAATGCTTAGTATAGTGTTCTGCACACAGTAAGTGCTCAATAAATACAATTAACTAAGTTCTTGGGAGAGTACAATATGCCAATAAACAGACATATTCCCTGCCCACAGTGAGCTTACAGTTGAGAGTCTATTTCCTCTAATAAAGATAATAATTATTATTACGGTGCTTGTTAAGGGCTTACTATGTTTCAAGCACTGTTCTAAGCACTGGGGTAGATACAAGTTAATCAGTTTGGACATAGTCCCTGTCCCACAAGGAACTCACACTCTTCATCCCCATTTTACAGATGAGGTAACTGAAGCCCAGAAAAGTGAAGTGATTCACCCAAGGTCACCCCAAAGACACGTGGTGGAGTCAGGATTAGAACCCAGGTCCTTCTGACTCTGAGGCCTGGGCTTTACCCGCTGAGCCAAGTTGCTTCTGCTTCCTCGTTCTCCCACTCATCCCACTCATCATCAATCGTATTTATTGAGCGCTTACTGTGTGCAGAGCACTGTACTAAGCGCTGTACTAAGCACTCCCTGGCTCAGGGTCCCCCTCATTTGCCTGAAGGTGCCAGGCAGGAGTTTGGGTGCTGTGTGAAGGAATTGGGGTGGCCTTGTCTCCCCACAATCCAGGTGAACTCACAGCATGCCCCTCGCCGCTTCATGTGTAAATGAGCTCTCCTCTCCCCATTCATCATCATCATCATCAATCGTATTTATTGAGCGCTTACTATGTGCAGAGCACTGTACTAAGCGCTTGGGAGGTACAAATTGGCAACATATAGAGACAGTCCCTACCCAACAGTGGGCTCACAGTCTAAAAGGGGGAGACCATTCCCACCCTTCCTGTGGTTTCTACTCTTTGTCAGTGAGAAAGCAGCATGGCCTAGTGGATAGAGCCTGGGCCCGAGAGTCAGAAGGTCATGGGTTCTCATCTTGGCCCTGCCACTTGTCTGCCTCGTGACCTTGGGCAAGTCCCTTCCCTTCTCTGGGCCCCAGTTATCTCATCTGGAAAATGGGGATGACGAGTGTGAGCCAAATGTGGGACAGGGACGGTGTCCAGCCCGATTTGCTTGTTTCCACCCCAGCGTTTAGTGCAATGCCTGGCACATAGTAAGCGCTTAGCAAATACCATAATAATATTAATAACTAAATGTCCACCAGGCTCCTTTTTTGTGGTATTAAGCACTTACTATGTGCCTGGCACTGCACTAAGCGCTGGGGAATATATAAGTTCATCAGGCACTTAGTACAGTGCTCTGCACACAGTAAGAGCTCAATAGATACGATTGAATGAATGAATGAATCAGGTTGGGCACAGTCCCCGTCCCAGATGGGGCTCCCAGTCTTAATCCCCATTTTACTGAGGGCCAGAGGAGTGAAGTGACTTTCCCAAGGTCACCCGGCAGACAAGCTACCGAACCGGGATTAGAACCCAGCCCCTTTAGACTACAGGCCTGCGCTCTATCCCCTAGGCCACGCTGCCCGAGGGCCCAGACGGGGTTTCTGCCAGGGCTGTGGGCGGCCCCGTTGGGATTCCCTCCTGCTAGCTGGCACTTGCGATTTGCTCATCCTCGGGAACTTCTGACAGAAAAGGGGATGTGGACTGTTGGAGTTTGCTTTCTTCCCTCTCTGCACCTCCCCTCCACCCCACCCACCAACCCCACAGGGCAGGGCTGGACCGCAGTCGGGAGGGGCAGAGGGTTTTGCAGGAAGGAAGCAGCATCTCCTCCCCGCCTCTCTCCCCCATCACCGCACCACCCTCCTCCTTGGCCTAGATCCTGCTGACTCCCAAGCCCCGTTAGCCCCTTAGCCCATCCCACTAAGGAGCTGGTATCTCACAGCGTGGAGGGAAAGGCATAGGACCAGGAGGCCCCATCCCAGTGAAACAGTGTGGCTTAGTGGATAGAGCCCGGGCCTGTGAGTCAGAAGGATCCAGGTTCTAATCCTGAATGACCTTGGGTAAGTCACTTCACTTCTCTGGGCCTCAGTTACCTGTACATATCTATTCTATTTATTTTATTTTGTTAATATGTTTTGTTCTCTGTCTCCCCCTTCTAGACTGTGAGCCCGCTGTTGGGTAGGGACTGTCTCTAGATGTTGCCAGCTTGCACTTCCCAAGCGCTTAGTACAGTGCTCTGCACACAGTAAGCGCTCAATAAATACAATTGATTGATTGATTGATTGTCACAAGGGGATTGTGAGCCCCATGTGGGAAAGGGCCTGTTTCCAACCCGATTAACTTGCATTTATCCCAGTGCTTTGAACAGCACATAGTAAGCACATGGCAAGTACCATAATTATCATTAATTATTATTGTTATTCCCCCCTGCATCCCTCGTTCCTTCCCTCCCCTTTAGGTACACGCAGGAAACTGTAGCTGCAGCAACAGGAGTGACTCATCGTGACTCACTCTGGCAGACCAGATAGCTCAGGGGAGGGGGCCGCTGGCCGGGGGGGCAAGTGGTTCTTCCATTGTTGGCAGCCCCTGCCGGGCACCCCCTCCCCGGTACCCGACTCGTCCCACAGAGGGGACACTGGGAGCCCCCCCCCCACCGCCCGCTTCCACCCAGCTCGGGATCCAGAGCAGAGCAGAGGGGCAGACGGGCCTACCGTCTACCCGGGGCCCACCGAGATACCTGACAGGGCAGACAGGCGGACTTGGGGAGACCCCCCACCCCCAGACAGACAGAAGGGCGAGCAGAGATGGCCAGTAGACAGGCAGATGGACAGGAGGTGTGTCTGATGTGTCTGAGACCGAGGGTGCCAGGCTGCCCGATGGACAGCATCTAAGTTTGGCCCAGGGCTCCCCTGAGTCCCAACCGACCACTGGGTCCTGCCTGGCAGTTGGCTGGATCCTCCTAACGTCCCGCTGAACCTGTCTGGAGGCCCACTGGATGTTTCCAGTGGTTCGGTGGTCCGTTGGATGCTTCCCGGTGGCCCGCTGGATCCACCCGGCGGCCCGCTAGATCCTCCCCCGAGATGGCATTCAGCAGTCCCCTTAGGTCTAGAGCCCTGGACACTTGGCAGAGACCCGCTCTGCCCTGACAGCCTACGATGACTAAATCAGTCCAGTCAGGGGCCCATTTGTGGGCAGGGAGTACGTCTGTTTGTCAGAGCACTTAGTACAGTGCTCTGACTGAATGACTGTGGATTTGGACACCATTTGTCTGTGATTAGAGTGGCCCAGTCGCTGGCAGTTTTCAAGGGACCGTGGCGGCTTCCTGTCGCCTCCCCTGCAGGTTTCCCCTTCCTCCCCCGCCCCTGCCCCTGCATTTCCCCCACCGATTTGTGAGGAGGAGTTCAGCCAGGCCCAGGGGCAGGGGCAGACTACTCTGTGGCCTCCACTGCCCTTTCCTTTTTGCTTGTCGTTTATTCCCATCACTATCTGTCCCCCCACTTCTAGACTGTAACCTCATTATGGGCAGGGGACGTGTCTGCTAATTCTGCTGTATTGGAAGTGCTTCGTACAGTGCTCTCTGCACATAGTAAGTGCTCAGTAAATACCATTGATGGATTGACTGATGGATCCCTCCTCCCTCTGTAACGGTGGTGCCCCCCATCCCACAAGCCCGGATCTCCCGTAATAATAATACTAATAATAATGGCATTTATTAAGCGCTTACTTTGTGCAGAGAGCACTTTGTGCAAAGCACTGTTCTAAGCGCTGGGGAGGTTACAAGGTGATCAGGTTGTCCCACGGGGGGCTCACAGTCTTAATCCCCATTTTACAGATGAGGTTACTAAGGCCCAAAGAAGTTAAGTGGCTTGCCCAAAGTCATACAGCTGACAAGTGACGGAGCCAGGATTTGAACCCATGACCTCTGACTCCAAAGCCCGGGCTCTTTCCACTGAGCCATGCTGCAAATCCCGGCCCTGCCAACTGTCAGCCGTGTGACTTTGGGCAGGTCACTCAACTTCTCTGTGCCTCAGTTACCTCATCTGTAAAACGGGGATTAAAACTGTGAGCCCCCAGTGGGACAACCTGATCACCTTGTAACCTCCCCAGCGCTTAGAACAGTGCTTTGCACAGAGTAAGCGATTAACAAATACCATCATTATTATTATTATTATGACTTCTCCCCAATCGAGCCCCTGCCCCCCATCCCCGATCACAAGCCCTGGCCTCTTCTCCTGCACACCACTTCTCTGAGCCTCAGTTATCTCATCTGTAAAAGGGGGGTGAAGACTGTGAGCCCCATGGGGGACGGAGACTGTGTCCAACCTGATTAGCTTGTATTTTCCCCAGCACTTAGTGCAGTGCCTGGCACACGGTAAGTGCTTACTGAATACCACAGTGATGATTATTGGGAGAGGATTTTGGAAGTGAGGCAAACGCTCAGTATAGTGCCTGGGAAATAGTAGATGCTTAACAAATGCTGCCTTCAGCATGGTCTAGTGGTTAGAGTGCCCACCTGGGAGTCAGAAGGACCTGGATTCTAATCCCAGCTCTGACACTTTTCTCCTGCATGACCTTGGGCAAGTCACTCAAATTCTCTGGGCCTCAGTTGCCTCATCTGTAAAATGGGGATTAAGACTGTGAGCCCCAGGTGGGACAGGGACTGTGTCCAAATCGATTTGCTTGTACCCGCCCCCCCCCCACCAGCGCTTAGTACAGTGCTTGGCACATAGTAAGCGCTGTACAAATACCGCAATTATTAAATACCACAACGCTGATTACTATGAGAGGATTTAGGAAGGGAGACTAATGCTTAGTACAGTGCCTGGCACATAGTAGGTGCGTAACAAATGCCACAATGATGATTATTAGGAGAGGGTTCGGGAAGGGAGGCGAGTGCTTAGTACAGTGCCTGGCACACAGTAGGTGCTTAACAAATGCCACAGTGATGATTATTAGAAGATTTGGGAAGGGAGGGAAGGTGAAGTTTAGTTTGGGGCACATCAAATTGGATATGCCCCTGCTGGAGCCCTAGCCAGAGTGGGCAGGGCCGCGCCGGGCCCGTGCCAGTGCCCCCTGCCAATCCCATTGTCCCCGCTGTCCCCACAGGGTACCTGAAGTGTGACACGGACGATGGGTGCGAGGCCAAGGAGGGCGGCCCCGGGGAGGAGCTCTTCGACACGGTCAACTCCTCCATCGTGTCCGGCGACAGCATCCGCTTCTTTGTCAACGTCAACTTGGAGGTCCAGCAGAGCCTCGCAGGTGTGACCAGCCTGGGGGCTGCCGTTGCCCCCCGCCCACCTCCCTTTCCCCCCCAAGCTCCCGCTCCAGAGGCTGAGGGGCCCACCCACCCGGGGGGGAAACTCAACCCTGTTCCCTGGCCTGGCCCGGGTTTGTCGGGGGTGGCAGGATCGTCAGGGGCTAACTGGGCTTAGAGTGGAGCAGTAGTTTGCCCCAGGTCATGGCGTGGTGGTGGGGGGAACTGGTGGAAAAATGGGGGTACCCTGGGCTGGCCACCCCATCCCTTCCCTACCCCAGTAGCCCCCTCCCCTCCTTAACCATGGCCAGGGTCTCCACTGTCTCCCCAGTGCTCTGTTCTTCTCCCCACAGACAGCGAAGGATCTGGCTGTGTGCTTCTCCACACTTCCAGGAAGGTGAGTCCACCCTGCACCCCCGTGGTCTACCCTCCTCCCCCCCAACCTCCCCATCACTCCAGAGCTGCCCTGGGCTTCATCTGGGGGGATAGCGTGAGACCTGAGAGGATCAGGTGTATTACTATGTGTCTCCCCTCCTAGACTGAAAGCTTGCTGTGGTCAGGAAGTGTGTCTGTTTATTGTGCTATTGTCTTCTCCCAAACGCGTAGTCCAGGGTTTTGCACACAGGAAGCACTCAGTAAATATGATTGACTGGCTGAGTGACATGAAGGCCTCAACTAAGGGTCTGGCGTGAGCTTGTTGTGGGCAGGGAATGTGCCTGTTTAGTGCTGGATTATCCTCTCCCAAGTTCTTAGTACAGTGTTCTGCACACAGTAAGTGCTCAATTAAATACGATTGAATGAATGAATGGTGGGGTTGAATGCAGACCTCTCCCGGCCCCCAGGGTCCTTCCCGTGGTCTGACCCCTGTTTTTCTTGCTGCTGCACCAGCCCGTCCCCCAGCATGCACACACCCTCCGGTCACTCTGGCTCAGGCCTGTCTGGCCAAACCCCGCTGCTGTGCCCGGGCCTGTCGGAGCCACCCTCAGACGCTCTGCCCCGCCCCGGGGCCCTGGTCGCCCACCACCCTCCCCCGACCCCGTGCCCCCCCCCAGTACCTGAAGCTGAAGAACTTCGAGGAGGAGATCCGGGCGCACCGGGACCTGGACGGCTTCCTGGCCCGGGCCAGCATCCTCCTGGACGAGACGGCCACGTCCCTGGACGACGTCCTGCGCAAGATGCTCAGGCACTTCGCCGAGGACGCCGACAGCGCCGAGCCCAACTGCAACTTCGACAAGATCATGAGCACCCTGTTCACCGACTCTGGCACCCCCCGCGAGGGCAACGGTAAACGGGCTGAGGCGCGTGGGCGGTCACACACACATACACACACACACACACAACCCCACTGATGGGCTCACAGACCCATCCCTGTGGACAGACAGATCCACCCACGGCAGCAGGGAGTAAAGGGAGAGGACAGATGAAGGAAGCGGGGACATCCTAGAAGGCTTCTTAGAGGAGGAGGCCTTGACCCAGGACATAACAGAGGGGGGTGGGGGACTGTGGGGTCTTAGATTGTGGCTATGTCTCACTCATGTCTCCCCAGTGGAAATCAACCAATCGATCGATCAGTGAGATATATCGAGCACTTACCTCCAGACCGTAACCTCACTGAGGACGGGGAATGCGTCTGTTGTATTGTTGTGTGGCACTCTCCCAAGTGCTTAATGCAGTGCTCTGTCCACAGTAAGAGCTCGATACATATTATTGATTGCGGAGCACTGTACTAAATATCTGGGAGAGAGCAACACAGTAGAATTGGTAGACATGATCCCTGCCCTCAAGGAACGTCCAGACTAAGATCAGGGATCACGCCTCTTGCTCCTCCTCTTCCTGCTGCTCTTCCTCCTCTTCCTCCTCTTCCTTCTCCCAGTGCTGGTCTCCGCAGCCTCAGTCCCCGAGGGAATTCCTGGCATTCAATCAGTCGATCAGTGGTATTTATTAAGTGCTTACTATGTGCAGAGCATTGTACTGAGCACTTGGGAGAGTACAGTACAGGAGAATTAGCAGACACAGCCCCTGCCCATGATGAGCTTACAATTCTGAGGGGGAGACAGGCATTAATGTAAAACAATACATACTTTACAACATGTAATTTAAAGATATGTACATAAGCGCTGTGGGGTTGGGAGTGGGGCCAATACCAAATGTCCGAAGATCAGTGATCCTAGGGCACAGATGATGCAGAAGGGAGAGGGAGCATAGGGAAAAAAGGGCTTCGTTGGCCAGGAGAGGCAGCGACGGGAGGGCAGTCACTCGTATTTATTGAGCGCTTACTATGTGCAGAACACTGTACTAAGCGCTTGGGAGAAAACAATATAACATTATAGCAGACACATTCCCTGCCCACCATAGCTTACAGTCTAGAGGGGGAGGCAGACATTAATGTTATTATTATTAAGTGCCGTCGAGTAGTTTCCGATTCATAGCGACTCCATGACTATACTTTCTCCAGAACGTCCTGTACCCTCCATAATCTGCAGCCTTTCTAACGGTCCTTCCGTTATCATTGTTGTGGTCCCTATCCATCTAGCTGCTGGTCTACCTCTTCCACGTTTTCCCTGGAATTTTTCTAGCATTCGTGTCTTCTCCAGAATAGTCCTCCGGATGACTAATGCTAATCTAATGAATAAATGCTAAACTAAGTCGAGTCATTTGGCCTTCCAAAGACCACTTTGGTTTAATTTGCTCTAAAATCCATTTGTTTGCCTTTCGGGGCAGTCCATAGTATTCGCAAAAGCCTTCTCCAGCACCACATTTCAAAAGAGTCGATGTTCTGTGTTCTTTTCACTGTCCAGCTTTCGGATCCATACATTGTCACTGGAAACACCGGAGAGTTGACAATTTAATAAATAAAATTAGGGCTATGGACAGAAATGCTGTGAGGCTGGGAGAGGGGAATGAATCAAAGGAGCAAGGCAGGGCGATGCAGAAGGGAGTGGGAGAAGAGGTAAAGAGGGCTCAGTCGGTTTTCCGCGTGACACCACGTGTCTTTGTCTCCCTAGTCCACCTTCTCTCGGACACTATCCAGGGGGTAACGGCCACGGTGACGGGAGTCCAGTACCAGCAGTCCTGGCTCTGCATCATGTATGTACCTGTCCTTCCACGCCCCCCCAGCCTCCAGCCCCGTCCCCCAGAACGGGGTCAACAGGCCTGCCCAGGGGCCGGGCCCTGGACTCTTTCCCATCTTGGGGGGACCATCTCCATAGCCCCGAATGGGATGCTTCTTTGAGCATCTCCCCAGGGACAATGGGAAGGCCCCAGGATACCACCAACTCCGGGAAGCAGTGTGGCCTAATGGATGGAAACTGGGCTTGGGAGTCAGAAGGACCTGAGTTCTAATCCCAGCTCTACCAGTGGTCTGCTGTCTGCAAGTCACTTCACTTCTCCGGGCCTCAGTTCCCTCGTTTGTAAAAATGAGGATTGACTGTGAGCCCCAAGTGGGACAGGGACTATGTCCAACCTGATGACCTTGTACCTACCCCAGCGCTTAGAACAATGCCTGGCACTTAATGATGGTATTTGTTAAGCGCTTACTATGTGCCAAGCACTCTTCTAAACATGGGGTACATACAAGGTAATCAGGTTGTCCCATGTGGGGCCAAGCACTGTTCTAAACGCGGGGTACGTGCAAGGTAAATCAGTTTGTCCCATGTGGGGCTCACAGTCTTAATCCCCATTTTACAGATGAGATAACTGAGGCACAACTAATTTGCCCAAAGTCACACAGCTGATAAGTGGCAGAGCTGGGATTAAAACCCACGACCTCCGACTCCCAAGCCCCTGCTCCTGCCACTAAGCCCCGCTGTTTCTAGTAACCAATACAAATACCATAAAAACAAAAGAAACCAAGGAAAAGGGGGTTGGATCCTCCGTGGGTTTGTGTTGTCTGTGGGTGACTTGTGATGCGCCCTCTCCCCCCACCACTCCTCCAGCTGCACCATCAAGACCCTGCAAAGGCGCCACGTGTGTATCAGCCGCCTGGAGCGGCCTCAGAACTGGGGAGAGAACTCCTGTGAGGTGCGCTTCGTCATCCTCGTGCTGGCACCGCCCAAGATGGTGAGTGCCCCCCGTGGGTCCGCAGAGTGGGTGGACTGGACGCCCCTGCCCGGCCTGGCCCGGCCCCAGCCCCTCGCCACGGGCCGGGGGGGCTCCTGGCTGAGCAGCTCAGAGGAGAGGAGCTGAGGCCGGCAGTCGTACCCCGTCTCTTCCTCCATCCCCCACCCCCTGTGCTCGGGATGCTCCTACACGTTTGTGTGTACGTGTGTGTGTGTATTTGCACACACACGTGAGCCCTTTCTCCTCCATCATAGGAGGAGGCAGTATTGGTTAGCGGAAACAGCACGAGCTTGGGAGTCAAAAGGACCTGCGTTCCAATCCCGGCTCCGCCACCTGTCCGCTGTGTGATCTCGGGCAGGTCACTTCACTTCCCTGGGCCTCAGTTCCCGCGTCTGTGAAGTGGGGATGAAGACTGGGAGCCCCGTGTGGGACACGGACCGTTTTCGACATGATTAGCATGCATATTACGCCAGCGCTTAGTACGGTGCCCGGCACATAGTGAGCGCTTAACAAATACCATTAAAAAAAAAAATTGCGAGTCGGGAGTCTCAAGTTCCAGTCCCAGCTTTGCCACTTGCCTGACAAGTTTCTTACCCTCTCTGAGCCTCAGTTTCCTCCTCTGCAAAATGGGGATAAAATACCTCTTCCCCTCTCTTCCTTAGACTGTGAACCCCAGGTGGAACAGGGATTGGGTTAGATCTGATTATCTTGTATCCGCCCCAGTGCTGAGCACAGTGCTGGACACGTAGTAAGCAGTCGAGACATCTGTCTTATTACCATCGTCAGATTTCCAGCTCCTCGAGCACAGAGCAGTTAGCAAGTGGAGGGTGAATTTCCTTCCCTGCCTCGCAGTTTCAGCCCAGCCTGGTGCTCCTCCAAAACCCCCTATTTCTGCCTCTTTTTCTTTATCTCCCCATCCCCGGCCACGGCCCCGACAGAAGAGCACGAAGACGGCCACGGAGGTGGGGCGGACCTTCGCCACGATGTTTTCCGACATCACCTTCCGCCTGAAGCTGCTGGAGACCAAGACGGAGGAGGAGTTCAAGGAAGCCCTGGTGCACCAGCGGCATTTGCTGACCGTGGTCAATCAACCCCTGCCGGCTGGCCTCAGCGAGACCCTCAAGGAGCCCGGCCACAAGCCCCTCCGGGTGGGTCTCCAGGGGGGATCATCCCAAGGAGCCAGATGGACGGGGAGTGGGGCCAGGATGTGTCTGTCTCCCATCAAAGTCTCTGATGCCCGCTCCCAAGGACCAGGCCCGGAGTTGGTGGCAAACCCTTTCGTCCCCTGGATGCCAGGTGGGGGGCTCGGGTTTGCCCTCTAGCCCCCCTGCCACTCTCCACCCAGCGGGCAGACACCTGGAAAAGCCCGGTTGGCCACCACCCCAGCAGGGAAAAACCCGGGGCCTAACGAGTTCTCCACCCTCTTCCAAGGCCTTGCAGCCACGGGCCCGGGCCCATCCTGCCAGGCAGCCTGCTCCACTCGGAGAAGAAGCAAAAGGTTCTTCAGTGTGGCCTGATGGTTAGAGCCCGGACCTGGGTTCTCATCCTGGCTCTGCCACTTGTCTGCCGTGTGACCTCGGGCAAGTCACTTCACTTCTCTGGGCCTCAGTTCCCTCATCTCTAAAATGGGATGAAGGCTGGCAACCCCGTTTAGGAAATGAGTTGTGTCCAACCTGATGATTTGTTTCTAGCCCAGGACTTAGTACAAGTTCCTGAAACCTAGTAAGCGCTTAACGAATACAGTAATAATAATAATAGTGAGTATAATTGTGATATTTGTGAAGTGTTTACTAGGTGCCAGGCACAGCACTAAGGGGATATAAGCAAATAGGGTTGGAGAGAGTCCCTGTCCCACACTGGGCTCACAGTCTTCATGCCCATTTTACAGATGAGGTCACTGAAGCCCAGAGAAGTGAAGTGACTTGCCCAAGGTCACATAGCAGACTGGTGGTGGAGGCAGGATGAGAACTCAGGCCCTTCTGACGCCCAGGCCCGGGCTCTATCCACCAGGCCATGCTGCTTCTACTTCTCCATTTCCACCAGGAGCAAAACTAAAGGAGTTGGTTTTAAATGGCAGTGGAAAGGATGGAGATGAGACAGGCAGAAGGGCTTCCCGGGGGAGGGAACCAGGGAATGGGGGGCCGAGAGCGACTGTGGCATCTCCTTCCGTAAAGAGTTCTCACGGCCCCTTCTCATGCCACCACCTCCTTCGTTCTGTTTTGTCTGCTCGGGTACGTTATCTGCACCTCAGCCGCGGGGCAGATAAGAGAGAGTCGGTCGAGGTTGCATTTTGGAAGCAGCTGGGGGAAGGGATGGAGATAAGGGGGGCTGCTGTTCAGGCTCTCCTGGCCCTGACCCCGACGTCTCCGTCCTCCCGCAGCTGAACGACTTCTTCCGGGTCGGGAAGGGCATCCTGGACGACATTGCCCGGCGATTCCCAGTGTACGCGCTGGACTTCACCGATGGTAGGCAACCAGAGGGTCAGCCGGGGTCTTGCTGGGCTCTGGGTGTGGCAGGAGGGAGGGAGCTGGAAACTGGTTTCTACGTCTGGGGCATTGGCAGCTGCCAGCCGGCTTTTGTGGAACAAAGAGGGTAGGGGACAGAGCCAAGCCCGATGCTCAATATCCCGGCAGGAAATTCTGGGTTCCCACTGAAGCCAGGGGACGCGGAAGAGTGTCACCTGCAGACACACACCGGAGAGTGTGTGTGTGGAGGTGGGCGGGGGGGTGGTGGCATTGCCTCCCCCAGAAGTCTTCTTGCCCATCCCCCTGCCCGCTGAGACTGCCTCGGGCCCAGCCCACGCCAGCGTGATTCACCCTGATTTAAACGGTTGAGATGCATCTTGGAAAATAATAATAACAACTGCGGTATTTGTTAAGCACGTACTATGTGCCAGGCACTGTTCTAAGCACTGGGGTAGATACCAGATGATCAGGTTGGGCACAGTCCCACGGAGGGCTCACAGTCTTAATCCTCATTTCACAGATGAGGGAACTGATGCCCGGAGAAGTGAAGTGACTCGCCCCGTGTCACGCAGCGGACAAGTGGCAGGGTTGGGATTAGAACCCAGGTCCTTCTGACTCCTTGGACCCTGCCCTATCCACTAGTCCGTACTGCTTCTCGAGACTTCTCAAGTCCTGCTGGGTTGGAGCAGCCCCCTCCCAGAAGCGGGGGGCTAAACCTAATGACCTCGTGAGGAGCCTGGGGTTTTGTCTCGGGTTCCAAGCCCCCCAACCCAACCCCTCGGAAAGCAGAATTCACAGCCATCGGTCGCTCTGAATCTTCCCCGTCCTGGGGCAGATCTTGGCCCCCTCCTCTGGGCTGCCCAACCCCGGCTTAGTGAACGGAGCCCGGGCTTGGGAGTCAGAAGAACCTGGGTTCTAATCCTGGCTCCGACACGTCTGCTGTGTGACCTTGGGTACTTCTCTGGATTTCAGTTACCTCATCTGTAAAATGGGTATTAAGAGAGGGAGCCCTATATGACAAAGGGACTGTGTCCAGCTTGATTACCTTGTATCTACTCCAGCACTTAGAACTGTGTTTGGCACATAGTAAGCACTTAAAGCAGTGTGGCTCAGTGGAAAGAGCCCAGGCTTTGGAGTCAGAGGTTGTGGGTTCAAATCCTGGCTCCACCAATTGTCAGCTGTGTGACTTGGGGCAAGTCACTTCACTTCTCTGTGCCTCAGTTCCCTCATCTGTAAAGTGGGGATTAAGACTGTGAGCCCCACGTGGGACAACCTGATCACCTTGTTTCCCCCCAGTGCTTAGAACAGTGCTTTGCACATAGTAAGCGCTTAACAAATACCATCATTATTATTATTATTATTCTATGTGCCTCAGTTCCCTCATCTGTCAAATGGGGATGAAGATTGTGAGCCCCACGTGGGACAACCTGATCACCTTGTATCCCCCCAGCACTTAGAATAGTGCTTTGCACATAGTAAGCGCTTAACAAATACCATCATTATTATTATTATTATTACCATAATTATTATTATTAACCAAACACCTTTTCTCCCTCCCCCTTAGTCCGTGAACCCCATGTGGTACGGAGACAGGGACCGTGTCTCACCTGCTCCTACCTATCCCAGCGCTCAGTACAGCACTTGGCACATAGTAAATGCTTAAATTATACCCCAGCAATGATCGTTTTTGTTGTCACGATCCTACTAGGCATAATCGGAAGCAACAAGGCGGTGGGGAAGTACATCACCACCATGATCTTCCTGTACTTCGCCTGCCTGTTGCCTACCATCGCCTTTGGCTCCCTCAACGACGAGAACACACACGGTGCCATCGGTAAAGCTCTGCTCTCACCTCGGGGCCCGCGATGCCAGTGGGTGGGAGGGGGCAGGGACCAGCCTGTCCCAATCCCCCTCCCTTCCCCGGATCCCCCCATCTTAGTCGGCTGGAAGTGGGGGACCGGGCACAGAGGCAGGTCGGGCCCAATCAGGTTGCCAGTCTAAGTTGGGATGGGCTGGGGTCACGACCCTGGGGTTCGGACCGGTCTGGGTCATGCCTTGGGAAGCAGCGTGGCCTACTGGGTAGCGATTATAATAATAATAATAATAATAATTGAGGTATTTGTTAAGTGCTTACTCTGTGCCGGACACTGTACGAAGCACTGGGGTAGAGACACAGTTGTCAGGGTGAAGACAGTCCCTGGCCTGTGTGAGGCTCACAGTCTCAATCCTCATTTTACAGATGAGGTAACTGAGGCCCAGAGAAGTCAAGTGCCTTGCTGAAGGTCACACAGCAGGCAAGTGGCACAGGCCTGGAAATCGAAGGACTTGGGTTCTAATCCTGTCTCTGCCTCTTGTCTGCTGTGTGATCTTGGGCCTGGCACTTCACTTTTCTGTCCCTCAGTGACCTCATCTGTCGCTTCACTTCCCTGGGCCTCCGTGTCCTCATCTGTAAAAACGGGGATGAAGACTGTGAGCCTGATGTGGACAGGGACTGAAGTCCAACCCGATTAACTTGTGTCTACCCCAGTGCTTAGAACAGTGTTTGACCATAGTAAGCGCTTAACAAATACCATCATTATTATCATTATATCTCCTCCCGTGAGGTCCACTGGGTCTGTGTGGAGCCCTCAGGGAGGGGCTGGGGACTCCCAGCTGGACAAACCCATCCTTCTGGCCAGCTGTCCGGTGCCAACTCTTAAGGTCTGGCCTACTTTGGACAGACCCCTCCCCCAGGAAGCTAATGCAGCCCCCCATCGTACCCCCACGCTCCCTGGGGGCCGTCCTGGGGGCGGTGGGGCCGCTTCCCACCTGTCGGTCCATTTTGCAGATGTGCAGAAGACTATCGTGGGCCAGTGCATTGGTGGGCTGTTGTACGCCTTGTTCTCTGGGCAGCCCCTGGTCGTGCTCCTGACCACCGCCCCCCTGGCGCTCTACATCAACGGTAAGGGCAGAGCACATCGGGCCAGGCCGGGGGACAAGGGTGTGGGCAGGGCCCGGCTCCCAACACAGCCAGCCCCAATGGGCCCATGTCTGCTCGTACCCACTGAGCTCCTGTGGTGCCAGTGGGCAGGGTGCCACCAAGGGGGGGCCTGACCTCTAGACTGTAAGCTCATCTGTGGGCAGGGAGTGTGTCTGTTATGCCCTTCTACTGCATCCTCCCAAGTGCTTAGTACAGTGCTCTGCACACACTACGCATGCAATAATTACCATTGACTGACTGACCCTTTTGGAGAGGGGCCAAATCCGGGGCCAGGATGGCCCCAGATAAGACAGGGCTGATCCTGTGCCATGCGACTGCCTCATGTGCCGGTCTGTGCCCTTCTCTTGGCCCCGGGTGGGCTGCCTCTCTGAGATCCCCCCAACCTCCAGTCCCTTCCAGCCCCCTCCCCAGCCCCGGGCTGCTGGAGATTGACGCTATCGGGACTGGGGGCCAATCAGGCCAAAACCCCCACGTTTCCTTTTGTGGTGTCGGCCTGGCCCTGCTGTTGCCACTGCCTTCTCCGGTCCCGCCTTGGATTTGGGGCCTTTCCTTCATTCATTCACTTGTATTTATTGAGCATTTAACTGTATACAAAGCACTGTCCTCAGAGCTTGGTAAAGTACCCACAACAAGCTTACAGTCTAGATGGGGAACAGACATTAATACAAATCAATATATGACAGATACGGAAGTAAGTGTCTACATGTTTTGTTTTGTTGTCTGTCTCCCCCTTCTAGACTGTGAGCCCCTTGTCGGGTAGGGACCGTCTCTATATGTTGCGACTTGTACTTCCCAAGTGCTTAGTACAGTGCTCTGCACACAGTAAGCTCTCAATAAATACAATTGAATGAATGAATGAATGAAGTGCTGTGGGGCTGGGAGAGGAGATGAATAAAGGGAGCAAGTCAGGGTGACGCAGAAGGGAGAGGGAAAAGAGGAAAGGAGAACTTCGTCAGGGAAGGCCTATTGGAGGAGACGGGCCTTCAATGAGTCTGTGAAGGGGGCCTCTGAGTTTAGATAGGAGGCTGAGGGAGGAAGGTGGAAAAGAGGAAAGAAGGAATTAGTCGGGGAAGGTCTCTTGGAGGGGATGTGCCTTCAGTAAGGCTTCGAAGGGGGAACCTCTGAGATTCCAGGAAAGCTGTGGACTCCTGTAGGGATGAAGAGGAGAAGGAAGGAGGGTCCTGTCCCCAACCCACAGGCCCCCAGGGGAGCTCCCATGGTTGGCGGGTGGAACTGCCAGTCTGTGCGGGCTGGGGTCCGGGCCGGGAGACTGGCTAGAGCGGGTGTCTGTGCGTCCATGTGTCCTTCCCGCCGGTGAGCGGCTGATGCCTTTCAGTGATCCGGGGCATCTGCGATGACTACAGCCTGGACTTCCACGCCTTCTACGCTTGGACGGGGCTGTGGAACAGCTTCTTCCTTGCCCTCTACGCCCTCTTCAACTTTAGCCTGGTCATGAAGCTCTTCAAGAGGTGGGTTCCCGGTGGCAGGGGCGGCCGGGGCCTGGGCTGGGCAGACCCCTCGCAAGGGAGGGAGCAGGCCGGGTCCCAGCAGGATGGTTCCCTGGGGTCGGGGCGGAGCCCCTGGTAGTTGTATCCCGGGGCTGTGGACCAGAAAAGGGGTGAGCTTCCCCAGTTCATTCACAAGGCCCCAGTGTGACCTAGTCAGCCACTCGTATATACTGAGCACTTACAGTGTGCAGAGCACTGTACTAAGCTCTTGGGAGAGTACACTACAACCACAGACACGTTCCCTGCCCACAAGTTTACAGTCTTGAGTCAGTCAGTCAGAGGTATTTATTGAGCACTTACTGTGTGCGGAGCACTGTACTAAGCTCTTGGGAGAGTACGCTGCAATCGCAAATGTAGTAGGAATGAAAGGGGTCCGTCGGTCGGGCCGGGGGTGGTGAGACATAAGATTATTATTATTGTTATTATTATTATGCGAGGCCTCTGATCTTGGCCACATGTCACGGGCTATGACCGACTGCTGTCCATCCATCTGTCCCCCCACCCTATGGTCCTCCTGCCTCCCTGCCTGCCGGCCTCAGATCCACGGAGGAGATCATCGCCCTATTCATCTCTATCACCTTTGTGCTCGACGCCGTCAAGGGGATCATCAAAAGTGAGTCCTGGCCCCCTTCCCGTCTGCTGTCCCCCCACTCCCTGGGGCTCTTTGTGGGGTCGGGCCTCTCCCGGACACCCAAGGGGCAGCATGTCCAACCAGGCAACTGGGATGGCCGGCCCGGACAGGCAGTGCCAATGCAGGGTTCTGCAAAGGGACCTCTTACATCCGAGCTGGGCAGACCAGGGGCTCGGGAAGTGCACAGGAAGTCCTCACGCCCGAGGCTACTCCTCGCCAGCCCCCGGACCCTCGTTCCCAACGCTCAGAGCCACCATCCTGTCGTTTGATCTTGACCTTTGCCTTTCCTGGAAGCAGCAAAGGGAGCAGCTGGAGCATCCAGCTGTCTATGGCTGGTGACAGAACAGGCATCAACAGTGCCAGGGTCATTCCTTCATTCATTCAATCATATTTATTGAGCGCTTACTGTGTGCAGAGCACTGTACTAAGCGCTTGCAAAGTACAAGTCGGCTCCATGTAGAGACGGTCCCTACCCAGCAATGGGCTCACAGTCTAGAAGGGGGAGACAGACAACAAAGCAAAACATGTAGACAGGTGTCAAAATCGTCAGAACAGTTAGAATTAAAGCTATATGCACATCATTAACAAAATGAATAGAATAGTAAATATGTACAAGTAAAATAAATAGAGTAATAGATCTGTACAAATATATACAAGTGCTGTGGGGAGGGGAAGGAGGTAGGGCGGGGGAAGGGGAGGAGGAGAGGAAAAAGGGGGCTCAATCTGGGAAGGCTTCCTGGAGGAGGCGAGCTCTCAGTAGGGCTTTGAAGGGAGGAAGAGAGCTAGCTTGGCGGATGTGCGGAGGGAGGGCATTCCAGGCCAGGGGAAGGACGTGGGCTGGGGGTCGATGGCGGGGCAGGCGAGAACGAGGTACAGTGAGGAAGTTAGCGGCAGAGGAGCGGAAGGTGCGGGCTGGGCTGTAGAAGGAGAGAAGGGAGGTGAGGTAGGAGGGGGCGAGGGGATGAGAGCCTTGAAGCCGAGAGTGAGGAGTTTTTGCTTGATTCCTAGGGTGACAGGGAGCCACTGGAGATTTTTGAGGAGGGGGGTAACATTCCCAGAACATTTCTGCACAAAGATAATCCGGGCAGCAGAGTGAAATATAGACTGAAGCGGGGAGAGACAGGAGGATGGGAAATCAGAGAGGAGGCTGATGCAGGGTGGGTCAGGGCTGAGGACTGCAAGGGACTTCTAGGCACGGTGACCCCTCCCCACCCCTTCAACCCCCAAACCCACAGTGCTCCTTCAGGGGAACGTGACAACTCTTCCCCCCAGAATGAGCTCCCCCCAGTGTCACGGAAGCCCCTTACCCTGCTGCCCCCTCCCAGCTTCTGGCTCTGGCTGGCATCAAAATAACGGGCCTAGAAGTCAAAGGGTCATGTGTTCTAATCCTGGCTCCACCACTTGTCTCTGGGTGACCTGGCTCAAGTCACTTCTCTGGGCCTCAGTTACCTCATCTGTGAAATGGGGATTGAGACTGTGAGCCCCACGTGCGACAGCGACTGGGTCCAACCCAATTTGCTAGTTTCCACCCAAATCAATCAATCAATTGTATTTATTGAGCGCTTACTGTGTGCAGAGCACTGTACTAAGCGCTTGGGAAGTACAAGTTGTCAACATCTAGAGACAGTCCCTACCCAACAGTGGGCTCACAGTCTTAGTACAGAGTTTGGCACATAGTAAGCCTTAAACAATACCACAATTATTATCATCATCATTATTATTATCCAAGGGAACGTGGTCAAGGCCAGACAGGGCTTCCTGCTTGAACCGAAAGCGCCCAACTCTGCCTCATCCTTGCCCCCCAAATCCTACTCAGCCCCACCCCGGACTCCGCTCCAGCCCTTATCCAGCTGGGCCAGAGAAAGGCGTTGAAGGTCTCTCCCTCCCATCCTGGTTCCCGCCCCTCCCCGATTTCATGTCAAGAGTCCCAGGCAGAATGGGGCTCCTGCTGGGGCCAGGCTGAGGTGGGCACCCAGCTGGGCCCGATGGGGTTGACATCATGAATTGGGGGTTCAGGGCCCTCAGAGACATGGAGATTTGAGGACCTGCCTGGCTCACTGAGTCCTTAGCAATGTACCCATGTCCACTGTGGAGATCAGGTTTGTGAGACGGTGAGAGAGACAGAGAGAGAGGGTGTGAGTGTTTGTGTGTGCATGTGTGTGCATGGGCGTGGGCGTGTGTGTTGAGAATCTGATTTCTATTCAATTCATTCATTCATTCAATTGTATTTATTGAGCACTTACTGTGTGCAGAGCACTGTACTAAGTGCTTGGGAAGTATAAGTTGGCAACTTCTAGACTGTGAGCCCGCTGTTGGGTAGGGACCGTCTCTGTATGTTGCCAGCTTGTACTTCCCAAGCGCTTAGTACAGTGCTGTGCACACAGTGAGCGCTCAATAAATACAATTGAATGAATGAATGAATATAGAGACGGTGCCTACCCAACAACAGGCTCATAGTCTAGAGCGGGGAGACAGACAACAAAACAAAACATGTAGACAGGTGAAAAAAAATCAAAACCGTCAGAATAAATAGAATTTTAGCTATATGCATATCATTAATAAAATAGAGTAGTAAATATGTACAAGTAAAATAGAGTAATAAATATGTACAACTATATACAAGTGCTGTGGGGAAGGGAGGAGGAGAGGAAAAAGGGGGCTAAGTCTGGGAAGGCCTGCTGGAGGAGGTGAGCTCTCAGTAGGGCTGTGAAGGGAGGAAGAGAGCTAGTTTGGTGGATGTGTGGAGGGGGAGGGCATTCCAGGCCAGGGGAAGGACGTGGGGCAGGGGTCGATGGCGGGACAAGCGAGAAAAAGGCACAGTGAGGAGGTTAGCAGCAGAGGAACGGAGGGTACGGGCTGGGCTGTAGAAGGAGAGAAAGGAGGTGAGGTAGGAGGGGGCGAGGTGATGGAGAGCTGTGAAGCCAAGAGTGAGGAGATTTTTGAGGAGGGGAGTGACATGCCCAGAGTGTTTCTGTACAAAGATAATCCAGGCAGCGGAATGCAGTATAGATTGAAGCGGAGAGAGGATGGGAGATCAGAGAGGAGGCTGATACAGTCATCCAGTCGGGATAGGATGAGAGATTGAACCAGCAAGGTAAAGGTTTGCATGGAAAGGAAAGGGCAGATCTTGTCGATGTTGTGGAGGTGAGACTGGCAGGTTTTGGTGATGGATTGGATGTGTGGGGTGAATGAGAGAGCGGAATCAAGAATGATACCAAGGTTGTGGGCTTGTGAGACGGGAAGGATGGTAGTGTCGTCTACAGTGACGGGAGAACCGGGGAGAGGACAGGGTTTGCTTCCCCTACCCATAGTTCATTTCAATGCCTGTCTCCCTCACTAGACTTGGAGCTTCCTGAGGGCAAGGATCATATCTACTTAATAAATAATAATAATACTAAGTAATGATGGTATTTGTTAAGTGCTTACTATGTGTCAAGCACTGTTCTAAGTGCTGGGGGAGATACCTGGTAATCAGGTTGTCCCATGTGGGGCTCACAGTCTTAATCCCCATTTTACAGATGAGGCAACTGAGGCACAGGGAAGTTAAGTGACTTGCCCAAAGTCATACAGCTGACAAGTGGTGGAGCCAGGATTAGAATCCACGACCTCTGACTCCCAAGCCTATGTTCTTTCCACTGAGCCTCACAAACACATGCAATTAACGTATGATTGTGTTACTACCGTTAGGGAAGCTCGAATATTGCTGATTGCATTCTCTATTTACTTTAGTATACTTTCCCAATCATTTAGAATAGTGCCTTGCACATAGTGATGGCTCAGTAAATACCACCGAGTGATTGATTGTTTGTGCTGTGTGATCATGAGTGCGTATGTGTGTCTGTGTGCATGCGGGCACACTTGTGTGGGTGGTACATGTCTGTACGTGTCTGTGTATCTCTGGAAGTTGTTCTATAAAACCATTAGGTCCCCGCATGCAGTTTTGGTGACTATGTCTAAGGCAACCAGAAAGTAGGACAAAGAAGGGCGGCCAGGGTGTCCTGGGGGGTGGACAGAGAGATGTCCTGAAGGGACCAGGATAGTGCAGGCTGAGAGGGCACAGAAGTAGAGTTTACAGATCCAGGAAGGATGCGAACAGGGGGGACCCACCATTGTTTTTACCCCAACCAACCTCAGCAAGATGGGAACCCCCAGCTGTAGCTGGACAGTGTTAGGTCTAGAACCAACAAGCAGCAGGAAATGCCCTCGTCGGGCCGGAGAGCGAGCACACAGCACGCGTTCTATCGGGAAGCCAGGCACCAAATGGGCCAGACACTGGAAAGTCGGGGATGGGGGTTCTGGGAGTACCACCAGCACCCGGTTCAGAGACGAAGTCCAGATGGGCCGGGCCGCGCTAGGACACCTCCCATCAGTTTTCAGGAAATACTACTACGGCGAGCCCGTGGGCGGCCACCCCCATCCGACAGAAGCATCCCGCGGCCTCCTCGGCCTCAACACTACACTCCTGGTGAACTCGTCGGTCGGTGGCTCGCTGTGCCCTCAGAACCAGACCGGTGGGCACGAGCTGGCGCACTACGGGAGGGAAACAGCCGTGCTGAGCCTCATGCTAATGTTGGGGACCCTCTGGCTGGGCCACACCCTCTACCAGTTCAAGAAGAGGTGAGCGGGCGAAAGGCCCGGGGCCCAGCCGGACAGTGCACGGGGCCTAGGACCCAAGGAAGGGATGGGGGGGATGGAGGGCGGATGGTCTGCTTGTCGGGGAGGCCCCTCTCCCGCCACCCCTCCCTCCCATATCCACTTGGGTGTTGGGGGAGAGGCAGAGGGAGGAGATAGAGTCCCTCCCTTCGAGGTCTGATGGGTGAGTAAGGAAAAAGACACACACCCATACACACGCTCAAAATCTCAGAGAGCTGGAGTGACTGGAATCAGGCCGAGGGTCAATCCAGGCCGGCTCCCCGGCGGAAGTGGCGCTCAGCTTCGGAAGTAAACGCAATTCCCGGTGTGCTTGCCCCCCGCAGCCCCTACCTGCACGCCCACGTCCGGGAGATCCTGTCCGACTGCGCGCTGCCCATCTCGGTGCTCACCTTCTCCCTCGTGGGCTCCTATTTCTTCCGGGAGATAGAGAGTGAGTGCGCCCCGGGGGTGCCCTGTGGTATCGCCCACCCCGCCCTGCCCGAGGGCACCTCCGCCAAGCCAAGTCCTCTTCCCTAGCCGCCCGGGTTCGGGGCCCACCTTCCAGGCCCTGGCCTGAGTCTGAGCTGGGCCAGTTGGGTCATCCCAGCCGTGCTGCAGATGTCCGGCGGACGGTGTGGGGGGGGGCGGAGGCACCCGGGGGAGAGGAGTGGGGGTGTCTGGGCGGGGGCCGGCCTTGTAGATCAGTATTTCCATCCCCCCCGACGATGGGAGCAGGAACCACATTGCCGGCTGACGTGAGCGGCCTCGGGAGGAAGCCGGGGGGCGGGCGCAGTTGGGCGCAGTCCAGGTGGGAAGAGGGGAGGGGGACACAGCGACCAGGGGGTGAGGGTGCGATACGTTCTGCTCAGTGCACCAACTTGGCTGTGGCACTTGCCCCTTCCCTTGGCGTTAGAGCAAGAGGGCCCGAGGGCCTGAAGGAGTGGGGGAGACCAGAGCCAGGGTGGGGATGGGGAAAGAATCAGGATGGGAAGGGGGTGGGCTCCTCACAGCCCCTTCCCACCCCCTGGTAGTGTCCAAATTCAGCTACAACCCCAGCGAGAGCCTGTTCGAGCTGGCGCCGGTTCACCTGCTGTCCACCGGTGCGGCCCTGAGCGCCATGGGCCTGGGCTTTTTGCTGTCCATGCTCTTCTTCATCGAGCAGAACATCGTGGCGTCACTGGCCAACGCCCCCGAGAACAGGTACGGCCTCCCTCGCCACCCCCCCACCCCAAGCTGGCCCTGACTTCCTTCCGCCTCATCTTTTCGATTGGGTCGGAGGCGGCTGCAGCTGGAGGAGGCAGTGCTGGAGAGTCGGGACCCCAGGCCTAGAGAAGCAGTACGGCCTAGTGGAGAGGACCTGGGTTCTAATCCCGGCTCCTCTACTTATCTGCCGTGTGGCCTTGGATGAGTCACTTCATTTCTCTGTGCCTCAGTTACCTCATCTATAAACTGGGGATTAAGACTGTTAGCCACATGTGGGATAGGGACTCTGTCCAACCTGATGACGTCATATGTACTCCTGCGCTTAGTACAGTGTCCGGCACATAGTAAGTGCTTAACAAATACCAATAAAAAAATAAAATAAGTTAGGGAGTGAGGCCTAGAGGCAGTTGCAACCGGCCACTGTGGGACCCTTTGGCCGCACTCTCCCTCTCTGATCTACCTCCTCATTTAGTAAGGGAGAGAGGGGCTCAACTCAGTCCCTCCTTGAATATATTAGTATTAGTGTAGGTGTTGAGGCGTTAAGTTTCTATCTGCCAACTACTGTTCTAAGCGCTGGGGCACTTAAGTTAATCAGGTTGGACAGAGCCCTCACCCAACATGGGGCTCACGGTCTAAATAGGAGGGAGTAGGATTTAATCCCCATTTTACGGATGAGGTAACTGAGGCCCAGAGAGGTGAAGCAACTTGCCCAAGGCCACCCAGCAGACATGGGGAGGGGGAGCTGGGATTAGAACCCAGGTCCTCTGATTCCCAGGCCTGGGCTCTTGCCACTAGGCCCCACTGCTTCCCACATAGCTTGTAGAGTGGTCTACTACCACTCATATGTACCATGTACCATGCACATGTGTGTGCATGTGTCTTTGTGAGTGTGTTTTGGCGGTGCCTGACCCTGGGTTCCTGTGGTCCATACCACAGGTTGGTGAAGGGCACAGCCTACCACTGGGACCTGCTGCTGGTGGCCCTGATCAACACGGGGCTGTCTCTGTTCGGTCTACCCTGGATCCACGCCGCCTACCCACACTCCCCCATGCACGTCCGAGCCCTGGCCTTCGTGGAGGAGCGCGTGGAGAACGGGCACATCTATGAGACGTGAGCACCCCCGTCCCTCCCCCAACCCTTGTCCCCACCCCCAGCCCCTCTCTACCCCAGCACCAGTACCCCTGACAAGGCTGGGGCAGGCGGATCGGCGGGGGATAGTTACGGGACAGGACCCCCCTCATTCATTCATTCATTCAATCATATGAGCGCTTACTGGGTGTAGAGCACTGTACTAAGCACTTGGGAGAATACATTAGAGAAGCAGAAGAAGTAGAGAAGCAGTGTGGCTCAGTGGAAAGAGCATGAGCTTTGGAGTCAGAGGTCATGGGTTCAAATACCCACTCCGCCTATTGTCATCTCTGTGACTTTGGGCAAGTCACTTAACTTCTCTGTGTCTCAGTTCCCTCATTTGTAAAATGGGGATTAAAACCTTGATTCCCCCTGGCACAACCTGATCACCTTGTAACCTCCCGAGCGCTTAGAACAGTGCTTTGCACATAGTAAGTGCTTAATAAATGCCATTATTATTATTATTATTACAGTAGTGCAATATAGCAGAAACATTCCCTGCCCACAGTGAATTTGCAATCTAGAGGGTGAAACAGAATTAGTATAAATCAGAAAATGGCAGAAATGGACACAAATGCTGTGGGGCTGGGAGGGGGGATGAATCAAGGGAGCAAGTTGGAGCTATGCAGAGTGGGAGAAGAGGACAAGGGGGCTTAGTCAGGGAAGGCTTCTTGGAGGAGTTGGGCCTTCAGTAAGGCCTTGAAGTAGGGGAGAGGCATTGTCTGTCGGATTTGAGGAGGGACGCGAAGATGAAGACAGATTGGCCAGGCTGGACCTCCCTGCCCTCTTCGCCAGGATCGTGAGTGTGAAGGAGACTCGACTGACCACGCTGGTGGCCAATATCCTGGTGGGGTTGTCCCTCCTGCTGCTGCCCTTCCCGCTGCAGTGGATCCCAAAGCCCGTGCTCTACGGCCTGTTCCTCTACATCGCCCTCACCTCCATCGACGGCAACCAGCTGTTCGAGCGGGTCGCCCTCCTGCTCAAGGAACAGGTGCCCGGCCCCCATCTCCCGGTCCCCCCCTGCCCTGGCCCTGTCGGGGGGTGGAGTGGGACGCCGACCCCAATCCACCCGAGCCCCCACCCCCGGGGTCAGGATGAAGTCTGGTAAGCCCAACTCCTGCTCACCCGGTGTGCCCCCCTCTCTCTGCAGACGGCCTACCCCCCGACCCATTACATCCGGCGGGTACCGCAGCGGACAATCCACTACTTCACCGGGCTTCAGGTGCTCCAGCTGCTGCTCCTCTGTGCGTTCGGCATGTCTCCTCTGCCCTACATGAAGATGATCTTCCCCCTCATCATGATCGCCATGATCCCCATCAGGTGCTCGCCCCAACCTCTTCTGGAACCCTCCAATCTCTCCCCGGGGTCGGGGGGCCTCTGGGCCTACCTCCTTAAGTCATTCAATCTTATTTATTGAGCACTTATTGTGTGCAGAACACTGTGCTAAGCACTTGGGAGAGTACAATGATAAACAGACATTCCCAGCCCACAACGAGCTTACACTCTAGAGAGGGGTTTATCCCTGCATGGGAAACGTAGGCCGCTCTGCCCACAGTAAGTGCTCAATAAATACGAATGAATGAATGAATGAGGTCAGACGGGAATCGGGAACTCGGGGCCCCAATCGGTCAATCGTATTTATTGAGCACTTACTGAGTGCAGAGCACTGTACTAAGTGCTTGGGAGAGTACTGTATTACAGTATAGCAAATACATTCCCCACCCGCAATGAGCCCACAGTCTAGAGAAAGATGGAGCCTCGTTGATAATGTTTGAAAACCTCCATGGGCTCCCCGTGCCTCCAGTCCCTGTCAGAAGCAGTATGGCATAGCGGATAGAGCATGGGCCTCCAAATCAGAAGGTTGTGGGTTCTAATCCCAGCTCTGCCACTTGCCTGCTGTGTGACCTTGGGCAAGTCCCTTCACTTCTCTGGGCCTCAGTTACCTCATCTGTAAAATGGGGATTGAGACTGTGACCAACCCAATTTGCCTGTATCCACCCCAGCGCTTAGTACAGTGCCTGGCACGTAGTAAGTGCTTAACAGATACCGTTATTACTATTACCAGGAGGAAACAGCGGGGTTCAGCAGGAACTCCCCATCCCAATCGGGTCTCCCTTAACTGTCGGTCTCCCCACTTCAGCTCTGCCACCCCACCTGTGACTCCCCCAACAACTGTGTGTGTCTCCCCCAGGTACAACCTGCTGCCCAGAATCATCGAAGCCAAGTACCTAGATGCCATGGACGCAGAGCACTAGGCGTGAACATGTGCCGGCCCAGCTTAGCAGTACCCTGGCCTCCCTGCCCCCCAGGCTCTTCCTGCCTCCAGCTTGGGCGTGACACCTTGGAGAGTTGTGGGCACTACCTGCCGGGGAAGCCCGGCCCTGACTGGCCCCGGCAGGCCCCTGGGATTCCACCGGACCCCCAGACCCTCAAAGACCCAGGCTTCTGAACCCCCAGTGATCTGGCCATCAGGCCACCCACGCCTCCGGCCATACCCGTTGTCAACCCGGAGCGGCCTGGGCTGCTTGGGGGCTGGATCCCGGATTTCTCCCCTTCCACTGCCACCCTCCTTCCCCAGTACCAAAGCCAGGGTCCCATTAGTCCCCTAGAGCAGGTGTGAGATGAAGGTCACCCCGAATTGTTTCAGTCCCATGCCCAGCGGGACAGCCTCCCCCATAACTCCGGCCAGGAATCAGGCTTCCCTAGTTTGGGCAGTCACGGCCACACCGGTCAGGCTCCAACCACGCCAAGGCTAGCACATATCTGGTACCGGGGTCACAGATGAACAGACAGACCCGGGTGTGTGCCAGCGTGGGCCAGCCTGCTGGAGAGAGCCCTGGCCCTCTGCCCCCAGAGATCTGTGCCCTGCTGAGGATCTGGGGTTCTCCTCTCACCCCTCTGTCCGCCTTCAGTCTCCAGCTCTGGGCCCTCCTACCTGTCGGGTTGGTCCCCTCCTTGGGGTCCTCTCTGCCCGGTCACTGCCTATGAGGGAGGCACTTCCCGTACCCCTAGACCAAGCATCCTCTGCCTTAGCCAGGAACGGGTTTAGGGTGGGAAGTGCCAGTGCCCACAGCAGGGGGGTGGGGAGGATTTCCTCTCCTCTGACAGGATCAGATTCCACACTCGCCCAGCTTCGGGAAGACTTAGTCCGTTTACTGTCTGTCCCTTGGGGAGAGGGCAGATTGGGAGTTGCTGACAGTGCCCCCCACCCACTCACCCAGGTATTTTGTAGAGTGGAGGGAGAGGCCTCAGGGGTTGAATATGGCTGTGTTATGGATGTCCCCTCTCAGGGGCTACAGCTTGCGGGGTTGGGGGGGGTTCTCCAGGGGCTGCAGCCCCTCCCCAGCTGATGCTTTGAATTCTGGGGATCATCCCAGCGGGGAAGAGAAGACAGGCAGGCAGGGTAGGGTCCAACAAAGCCTAGGAATGGTGGTGAGGGGGGTGGAGCAGGGGCTAAAAGGGAGGGAGAGTCACTGAAGCCAGGACTAAGTTGTGTGTGTGTGTGTGTGTGTGTGTGGGTCTCTCAGTGGCCAGCCCGGGGGGCGGGGGGCCAGAGGGCTTGGGTTCAAATGCTTCCTCACTAGCCTGGCACTGTCCCAGGGCCTGCCAGTTAGGACCCTTGGGCCTCCAGGTCATAAGGTCCGGGGGAGGGGATGCTTGCTCAGAAGGAAGGGCCAGGGACATCTGGACCCCCTCCCCACTGGACAGTGGTAGCCAGGCATAATCTCTCTTTCGGGGGTCAGGAGTCGTAGAGGGGGAGAGAGCAGGTCCTGAGGCTCTGGGGAACAGATCGGAGGAGCTCCTGTCATTCTCATCTCTTCTGGGCCCACCCCCATCTGGACACCCCCCAGCACTGCCCCCAGACCCTTATGTCCTGTGGCCAGGCTCCATGCACAGAAGCCCTGCCCACCTCCCGCTCCCAAGCAGGCCTGGGGAAGGGGCCTGAGGGCTCGCTGCTCCCCCACCCCTTCCCCCCCACATGCCCTCCCACCCTCCACCCCCCACGAGGGCCTTGGGGCCAGAGATATTTCAGGGAGATGGTCGATGCGTATTTTCTTTTGATAAAAGAGTCGCTGCTGAGAAACCCCAAATTCCTTGATTGTCTAAGGAAAGAACAGAGCCTGCTAAAATCAACAATAAACCATTTCTACAGCTGTCCTGCATTCAGCGCTCCCTTCCTGAGTCCTGCCTGGAGTTCGGGAATGGCAGTGAGCAGCCCCTCCCTTATTCTTATCTTACAGATACTGCACCAGAGTTCCAGATACCCCAGCCACCCACCACCACCACTGCCAATCCATCATATGTATTGAGCACTTACTGTGTGCAGAGCACTGTCCTGAGCACTTGGGAGAGTACAATAGAACAGACACAATCCCTGCTCACGACGTGCTTACAGTCTACTAGCCCTTCCTGACCCGGCCTCGGCAGGGAAGACCCTCTGCTCCAGGGTCTCCGATCGGACTACAGTGCTGGGGTTGGGAATTCCAGGTAATAAGAAGAAGAGTGGTATTTACTAAGAGCTGACTATGTGCCAAGCACCGTAATAAGCACTGAGGTAGATACAGAATGATCAGGCTGGACATAGTCCCTGTCCTGCGTGGCACTCATGGTCCAAGTGGGAGGGGGAAGCAGAATGGCCTAGTGGATAGATTATGGGCCTTGAAGTCAGAAGGACCTGGGTTCTAATTCCGGCTGTGCCACTTGTCTGTTGTGTGACCTTGGGTAAGTCACTCTACTTCTCTGTGTCTTGGTTGCCTCATCTGTAAAATAGGGATCGACTGTGAGCCCCATGGGGGACATGGATTGTGTGAACCTGATTAGCTTGAAACTATCCCAGGTACAGTGCCTGGCACGTAGTAAGTGCTTCACAAATACCATAAAAAAAGGAAGAAAAGGGATTGAATCCCCATTTTACAGATGAGGGAACCGAGGCCCGGAGAAATGAAGTGAATTGCCCAAGCAAGTGGCAGAGCTGGGATTAGAACCCAGGTCCTGCAATGCCCAGGCTCTTTCCATTAGGCCATGCAGTTTCTCTAATCAATGACTTCTGATCCCTGGAGTTCTCCTGCCAACCTTCAATTGTTCTACCTCCCTCTCATTCCCTGAGACCCACTGGGCTACCCAAAAGTGCCGAGGCAGGCCGTTAAGAGAGCCTTCTGCTTCTGACTTGGCAGCGGTCATTGCCCTCCCCGACAGGCCTTGTGGATTTCTACATTTGGTTTCACCTGGGGTCTTGCCCGTGCAGAGTCCAGCCTTTCCTGTTCTCAGGCCTCTAGACTCTAAGCTCATTATGGGCAGGGAACGTGTCTACCAATTCTCCCTGTGGCTGCCGACACCACTAGCTCACCAGGGTTTGTGCTTCTGTTGTCTCAGCAGAGACATGAGTGCTTGGGATGGGGGGTAATGAGGAGGAGGAGGAGCAGTTATCTGGTGGTTCACATGGTGCCATGCTTCATTCATTCAATTCATTCAATCGTATTTATTGAGGGCTCACTATGTGCAGAGTACTGCGCTAGCGCTTGGGAGAGTACAATATAACTAAACACATTCCCTGCCCAAAACAAGAGACAGACATTAATATAAATAAAATTACAGATATAAGTGGTGTGGGGGTGGGGGGTGGAATGAATAAAGGAAGCAAATCAGGGTGAGGCAGAAGGGAGTGGGAGAAGAGGAATGGGGAGCTTAGTCAGGGAAGGCTTCTTGGAGGAGATGTGCCTTCAATAAGGTATATGCTGGGCCTCAGCCTCCCCGCTCATCTTGGCGGTGTCTCCCACCATCAAACAATCCCCTGCTCCACAAACTGAGGTTCTCAAACTTCCGGCCACAATTGTAAACCTGGTCTTTTGCTAACCATCCATTCCGCTGCCTGAAAGCTCTTTGCTTAAACTGTTGGTTTCTTAAATGGCTGGAGATATTGACTGTCAGCCCTCTCCAACCCTAATTGTCTGTATCTATCCCAGTGCTCAGTGCAGTGCCTGGCATATATTAAGTGCTTAACGAATACCGCTATTATTATTATCATTATTATTATTAACTACCCCTTCTGTGCTCACACCCACCCACTGCATTTCTGTACACAAAGTGCAGAGTTTACAGATAAGCACATAAATGCTGTAGGGAAAATAGCGACCGTCCAAAGGGTGTAGGCGATGCAGAAGGGAGAAGGAACAGGGGTGGGGAAGAGGGCTTAATCAGAGAAGCCTTCTTGGAGGAGTTGCGATCCTAATAATGTTCTGAAGAGGGGGAGAGTGGCGGTCTGGCCTATGTGGAGTGGGGAGGGAGATCCAGGCCAGGGGGATGCGGTGGGAAAGGAGTCGGAGGCGACCTAGAGGAGAAGGACCTGGCTCCAAACACAGCATCGGCCACTTGTCTGCGAGGTGACCTTGAGCAAGTCACTTCACTTCTCTGAGCATCAGGTACCTCATCTCTAAAATGGGGGCTAAGGCTTGTGAGCCCCATGTGGGACGCAGCTTCTGTGCGATCTTATGAGCTTCTCTCTATCCCGGCATTTAGTACAGTGCTTGGCACATAATAAATACTTCAGAAACACCACGAAAAAAAGAACCATCACAGCCACCCGGGGGCGGGGAGGGAGAAAAGCAACCTCCCAACACAAGCCTAGTGCCATACCATACTACTACTACAACTGCTACTAATAATGATGCTATTTGTTAAGTGCTTACAACGTGCCAAGCACGGTTCTAAGCTCTGGGGTAGATACAAGGTAATCAGGTTGTCCCACATTCATTCATTCAATCGTATTTATTGAGCGCTTACTGTGTGCAGAGCACTGTACTAAGCGCTTGGGAAGTACAAGCTGGCAACATATAGAGACAGTCCCTACCCAACAGTGGGCTCACAGTCTAGAAGGGGGAGACAGAGAACAAAACAGAACATATTAACAAAATAAAATAAATAGAATCTTAATTCTCATTTTACAGATGAGGTAACTGAGGCACAAAGACGTTAAGTGGCTAGCCCAAGGTCACACAGCAGGCAAGTGGAGGAAGTGGGATTAGAACCCACGTCCTCTGACTCCCAAGCCCGGGCTCGTTCCACTAAGCCACGCTGCATCTCTATTATACTATACTATACTAGAGAAGCAGTATGGCTCAGTGGAAAGAGCCCGGGCTTTGGAGTCAGAGGTCACGGGTTCAAGTCCCGGCTCCGCCAATTGGCAGCTGGGTGACTTTGGGCAAGTCACTTAACTTCTCTGTGCCTCAGTTACCTTGTCTGTAAAATGGGGATTAAGACTGTGAGCCCCATGTGGGACAATCTGATCACCTTCTAACCTCCCAGTGCTTAGAATAGTGCTTTGCACAGAGTAAGCACTTAACAAATACCATTATTATTATTATTACTGAACTGTACTATTATAGTATACTATGTATAGTATACTATATACTATAGTATATACTATACTATACTGTACTAATTTCTCTGGGCCTCAGTGACCTCATCTGTAAAATGGGGATGAAGACTGTGAGCCCCACGTGGGACAGACAATCTGATCACCTTGTAACCTCCCAGTGCTTAGGATAGTGCTTTGCACAGAGTAAGCGCTTAACAAATACCATTATTATTATTATTACTATACTATACTATAGTATACTAAATATAGTATACTATATACTATAGTATATACTATACTATACTGTACTAATTTCTCTGGGCCTCAGTGACCTCATCTGTAAAATGGGGATGAAGACTGTGAGCCCCACGTGGGACAACCTGATCACCTTGTATCCCCCCAGAGCTTAGAACAGTGTTTTGCACATAGTAAGCGCTTAATAAATGCCATTATTATTATTATTATTATTATTATACTATTCTGCCACCAGGTGGCGATCGAGAGGTGCAGTTCCACTACTACTACTATTAATAATTATTTTTATTACTATATATACTATTACTAGAGCGATATCTAGTACCACCAGTGAGCGATCAAAAGGTACAGCATCCCTGAACAAGGCGGCTGTCACCAGGGGGGTGATGGAGAGGCACAACCTCCCAGAATACCTATCAGTGCCACAAAGGGGGCCTGGGGGCAAAGGGGGGCAAATCTTTGTAGGACACAGCAGCGGTCAGCTACTTCTGTCCATACACATCCTTTCTTGGCATTAGGGTCAGTGTTTTAGGATTTGGGGAGATTAGCGTCTGCCCAAACTAGGCTGTCTACAATCTGCTACCCAGCTCTTTCCAGCTCTGTTACTGCTGGTTTCTTCGCCCCTGGCCCTGAGACTGAAATGTCTGGTAACAAACACAGTTCTCAGCTTTTTCCAGAAGGTAGGGAGACTCTGGACCTCAGTATCAGTAATCCACTCATCTCTCCAGATGGGGTTCCACAGCTGTAGCTGAGGATTACAGAAGAATTTTGTCAGGGACAAAGTCATCTCTTCTGGTATCGGTCCGGGCAGGCCCGGACTCGCAGGCCAGTGGCTGTTTGGGTCCCGTAGAGGGGTGAGGCCGAGAACGTCTCCTCCAGGCACGGGGGTGGGGCAGAACAGGTGACCTACGGTCACCCACAGCTTCAGACCGAGAGTCTCATGTGGTGGCCGGGGCATCACTCCCCCAGGCTGAGGAATTCTGGACCACACACTCGTCCGCGGCCAGGCCCGGTCACCAGTGAACCGTGACTCCTGACTCCCGGCGTGGGACACTCACGGCACAAAGTCACACAGAGTGTTGGGGTGGGAGGAAAATGGATACCATTAAGAAGACTGTTATTACTACTATAGCACAGCTCCAAGCTCCCCTCCTCCAGGAAACCCACCCTGATTGACTCCATCCATTATAATAATAATAATAATGATGGTATTTGTTAGGCATGTAGTAAGCTCTTAACCACACTATTATTATTATTATCATGGATGGAGTCAATCAGGGTGGGTTTCCTGGAGGAGGTGAGCTTAGAGTTGTGCACAGTAGCAATAAAAGTCTTTGTAATGGTATTACATTCTTACTGGGTGCAGAACACTATACTGAGTGTGGGGAGAGAAGGCACAGGTGCGAATTAGACTTGGGGGGGCTCACAATCTAAGAGCACAAGTGGGGAGCAAGGAATGCTGAAACAATAAGACACAACACCTTCTGAGATTAAAATCAAGTTGGAGAGATGGACACAATGCCTTATAAGCAGAGGGAAGAAATGGAGTTTAAAGATGAGCTACAGGGAAAGAGGGGGAGAAACGTTGGTGTGGGTGTGGGTGTTTGTTTTTGTGTTTATTCCCACTCCCCACAACTGTCCCATGTGCCTGCAGCAGAAGCAAGGTGTGTATGATAATGATGGTATTTATTAAGCACTTTCTTTGCACCTAAAAACTGCACCAAGGCAGAAGATTTCCTTCTGCTTCACACTTGCACTTGGATTTGCAACCTTTATTCACCACTCCCTCAGTCCCACAGCTGTATCCAGAATTTATTGATTTATATTAATGTCTGTTTCCCCCTCTACACTGTAAACTCCTTGTGGCCAGGGAATGCATCTAGCAACTCTGTTCTATTGTCCTCTCCCAAACACTTAGTACAGTTCTCTGCCCACAGTAAGCACTCGATAAATACCATTGATTGATCGATTTGAGTGTATCTACCAACTCTGTCCTATAGTTCTCTCCCAAATAGTACCCTGCTCTGCATACAGTAAGGGCTCAGTAAATACCATTGACTGATAGACTGATGAGTGACAAGCAAGGCATAATCATGGACTTGAGCTGGGACTGACATCTCAAAGGTCAATTATCAGTTTCGCAATTCCTGGATTGGGTTCAGCTTAGTGCCAGTTTAGCAATTTTTCAGCTTGGCTCGTTGATCAAATTCTCCCAGCTGAAAAAAACTACTTTCTGTGGAATTAGTTAAGCCACCTCAAAGAGATAGCAACCTATGCACAAATTGCAAACACTCATGCACCTGATGAGGCACGAGTTAAATGGGGTGGCCTCTAATATATGAAGTTTTTAGATCAGAAGACAATCACCTCACTCAAAGTTTCTGTCCCACTTGGGACCCAGAAACTGTTCCCCACCACTGGGTGTTTGTTAGGCAGCATGAGAAAACATCATGGAACTTTGTCCAGGTTCCAGGCTTTCGATCTAAGAGCCAATCAATCAATCAATGGTATTTATTTAGTGCCTACTGTATGCAGAGCACTGTACTAACCGCTTGGGAGTGTACAATACAGCAGAATTGGCAGACACATTCCCTTCCCAAACCGAGCTTACAGTCTAGAGGGGGAGACCAACATTGATATAAGTAAAGAAATTACAGATATAATAATAATGATGATGGCATTTGCTAAGCACTTACTATGTGCAAAGCACTGTTTTAAGTGCTGGGGAGATACAAGGTGATCAGGTTGTCCCATGTGGGGCTCACAGTCTTAATCCCCATTTTACAGATGAGGTAACTGAGGCTCAGAGACGTTAAATGACTTGCCCTAAGTCACATAGCTGGCAAGTGGTGGAGCCAGGATTAGAACCCATGACCTCTGTCTCTCACACCCGTAATCCTTCCACGGAGACATCTTGCTTGACAAAAGTGCTGTGGGGTTGAGGGGGTGAATAAAGGGAGCAAGTCAGAGTGACAGAAGGAAGTGGAAGAAAAGGGCATGGGGACTCACTCAAGGAAGGTCTCTTGGAGGAGATGTGCCCTAAATGAGCCATAGAATTCCCCCATTTCCCCAGGTTTGATGAGAGTTAAATCACGGAAGGCCTCTCGGAGGAGATGTGCCTTGAAAAGAACCATAAAATTCCCCCATTTTCCCTAAATTCTACCTCCCTGAAATGAGGAGCGCAGATGAAGGGTGAATTTGAGTAAAATAATGGCCCCCTGAAGAATGAGTGGAAAGGAAAGGATCAACGTTGTGAAGTTCAAAAAAGTCAATCATGCACAGGTCTGAGAGGAAGAAGGTCAAGCATTCTAATCTTGGCTCTGCCGCTTGTCTGCAGTGTGACCTTGTCAAACTCACCCTCCTTCTCTGTGCCTCGGTTCTCCTGTTCTCCCTCCTTTTTAGACCGTGAGCCCCAAAAGAGACAGGGACTGTATCCGAACTAATTCACTTGTTTCTACCCCAGGGCTTAGAATGGTGTTGAACACACAGTAAGCACTCAAATACATGTTTGTACATGTTTATTACTCTATTTATTTATTTATTTTACTTGTACATATCTATTCTATTTATTTTATTTTGTTAGTATGTTTGGTTTTGTTCTCCGTCTCCCCCTTTTAGACTGTGAGCCCACTGTTGGGTAGGGACTGTCTCTATATGTTGCCAACTTGTACTTCCCAAGCGCTTAGTACAGTGCTCTGCGCACAGTAAGTGCTCAATAAATATGATTGATTGATTGATTGATTGAAATATCATAAATAAATAGTATAAGAAAGTGTTCCGTGAGACATGTGACACCCTGGGCAACAGGACCGAGAGCAGTGCTTGCTACCAAGTAAGCGCTTAACAAATACCATTATTATTGTCGGTCCAAGATCTGCAAGGGCCATCAGTGGCCACACTGGTGGCCAGCCTTAAAGCTGACCCGCCCTTCCTTCCTGTCTTTTTCACCTTCCCTGCCTTTTCCTTCCACTCTCCCCAGGCTCTTGGATTAAAAGCCCCCCTAACCTGTCCTCCTCTAATTATTTCTTACACCAACAGTCCTTCCCCAGAGGCTGAAAGGAACAGAAGCAGGGAGGAGAGAAGCAGCGCGTCCTAGCAGAAAGAGCCTGAGAGTCAGAGGACCTGGGTTCCAACCCCCATCTGCTGTGCGACCCTGGGCAAGTCGCTTCACTTCTCTGGGCCTCAGTCATCTCATCTACAAAATGGAGGAACAAGAGTGTGAGCCCTACGTGGGGCAGAGACCGTGTCCAACCTATCTTGTATCCACAGTGGCACCCAGCACAGTGCCTGGCACACAGAAAGCACTTAACATATGCCATTAAAAAGGAAACAAAAAGGAGAGACAGAGTGGAAGGGGGAGTGGAGGGCCTGGGGACTAGAGAGACCTCAGGGAAGAGTTTGAGTTCATTGACTGATTGATTCATTTTTTAAATTTTTTAATGGCATTTATTAAGTGCTTACTATGTGCAAAGCACTGTTCTAAGTGCTGGGGGGGATACAAGGTGATCAGGTTGTCCCACTGGGGCTCACAGTCTTCATCCCCATTATATAGATAAGGTAACTGAGGCACAGAGAAGCTAAGTGACTTGCCCAAAGTCACACAGCTGACAAGTGGCGGAGCTGGGATTTGAACCCATGACCTCTGACTCCAAAGCCCGGGCTCTTTCCACTGAACCATGCTGCTTCATTGATTCATTTGCTCATTTATTCTTGTTCATTGAACATCCTCCTTGGTGCACAGCACTGTATTAGGCCCTGGAAAAGCCCTGGATGAGAATTAGACCCTATCCTCGAGGAGTATGTGAATGGGCTGCAGGTGTCTATAATTAAGGATGTTTTTCCAGATCCTTTTAACGATGCGCAGCTGCAAATGCCCTTCTCCTTAATAGCCTTCCACCTCTTTTTTCCGTGCTCTTACAGCCCCGCCTCCTGGAAACCCAGTGTCTCCATTCAATGGGGCAAGGGCACTGCCCCTTTAAAGTCCCAGAGGTAAGATCTGTGGGTTGAACTTGCTGTAGGCTGAGAAGAGAGGATAGAGTGAGTTCCTCTGGGGTTTTGGTGAAGAGGGCCTGTAATGGCACTGTGATTAGCTTATCTTGCTTGCTATTCAGTTGTGGTAGTTGATGTATTAAGATTAATATATCTTATGTGATTAAGAGCCCCCCAAAGTTGGCTTTCTCTACCTATTTCATACACCAGTGGTTCTGGTGGTGCTGAGGTGGGTGGGCCAAATGGTTTGGTTTTGTTGGCTCAGAAGTGACTTGGTCTGATGCTTTTAGGGGGTAACAATGTAGGGCTATTTGATGTTGACCAAACTGGTGAGGGAGTGGCTTATGAGGGGAGTTGGAGGCTTAGGTTTGGGATATTAGTGATTTTTTTCATTATGGTGAATGAGGGGGTTGGGCTCAAGGTTTGAATTAAAGGGGTGAGGAAGGGAGACCCAAATTGGGGATAACTGACATAATGGTGGAGGGGGCTGCAGTTAGGAGTTACATTGTACTCATGTGAGTGCTTAAGACAGTACTCTGCCTACAGTAAGTGTTCCATAAATATGATTGACTTTGTGTGCATTATTGATAAAAAATAATGGTACTTGTTAAATGCCTACGATATGCCAAGCACTATACTAAGCGCTGGAGTAGATAGAAGCTAGGTAGTGAGAGCAATGGAGTTGATAACCTAGGGTTGGGATAAGTGATATCACCTGTACTGAATTATACAAGGTGGGTGTTGGGGGTGAAGAAAGCTGGAGGTGTGTGTGTAACAGGGCAGGCAGGAGACTAGGGCTGGATAGTCAATATCAATTGGATTAATAATGTGTATGTGTGTAGTGGGGAGGGCTGAGGGTGGTAGGAGAATGTGTTAGTATTTACTGGTCCATTCTGTTGATGAGATGATGGTATTTGGTAGGTACTTAATATGTGTTCCAAGTGCTGGGGTAGGTAGAAGAAAATCAGATTGGACACTGATGTGTGCGGTTAACGGTGTCGGTAGCCGAGCCTCTGATTTGGTTCTCGGGAGCGGCGGAAGTTGAGGGGTTGTGATACAGTGAAGTTTGTTTATTTTTTAGGGAGATGATTGCTGCTCTGGGTCTAGAGGTAAGGGTTTTGATGGGGCCAAAACCATGGGGTGCATGGGGGTGCATGCTCACTGTCTCTGAGTGTCTTTGTGTGTGTCTCTGTGTGTCTTTGTCTTTGTCATTGAGCTCTCTTCCTGTGCTCTTGCCAGGCCCCAGTTAGCTAGTATTGCCTACTCCACCGTAAAGTCATCCAGGTGAGTGACCTTCTACAACCTCAACACAAGACTTTGGGCGTGGAATGTGCTGGATTCCAGACACAGTTTCTGCAGGGCTTGCGAACCCCTCACCCCATTATCCAAAATGGGGTGCATCTCCAGCCCCCATCCACGGAAACCTGCCCTCTGCTCCCCACTCTCCTCACTGAATTCAGCGCCGTGGGTCGGTCCTGGAGCGTCAGCATATGAGTCCCACCGGGGATGGGAAACGAGACCCGCCGATGGGGAATGGGTGGGGTGGCAGTGCCGTCATGCATCCCTCGAGGAAAGATTGCGCCGACCACAGCTCTCTTTCGGAGGACTATTTTTGGGCTTCCCAATTTCTGTACCCTAAGATACAAGTCTCCCACTACGCTGCTGTGGAACTCCATGAGAGTTGTGAGTTGGGGTTCAGTATCACCACCCATGTGGAGTAGACTGTAAACTGGTTGTGGTCAGGGAATGTCTGTTACACTGTGTTCTCCAAAGTTTTAATCCAGTACTGTGCGCTCAACAAATATGCCGGCCTGACCTAGAGAAGCACCAACACAAGCGCGGTTGTAACAGCAGAAGCTGAGTCTCCAACAGTGTTTGTTGAGTACTTAATAGATGCGCACCTGGGAGACTGAGTTACCAAGTGCAAATCTCTCCTTGAGTTGGAATCTGGGCTACAGAATATTTCCAGATGACTCCTCCACCCACTTGTCATGGCTCCTACTTAAATGGATGTAATTTATTCCTATTAATGTCTGTCTCTCCCTCTGGATGGTAAGCTCATACTTGGCAGGGAATCTGTCTGTCGATGGTTATATTGTGCTCTGCAGTAAGTGCTGGATTGACCAACTGAGGTCTCTCTCCCCACATCGTGCTCTTTGTACAGTGCTCGGTCAAATCGCGTTCGGTAAACACTTGCTGTCTTAATGCAATACTGCCATCCTTCACTCTACCTACCAATTTACTTGTTTTTCATGCCAATTCAAGCTTAGCATGGGTTCAGCATGTACAACTTCATGTACTGAAAGTGTATACGCCATTCCACATGTATGTAACTCAATTTTAATGTCTGCCATGTATATCGGAAGCTTCCTGCCAGCAGTGGCTATGTGTGCTATGTACTGCTGACCTCTTTGAAGCATTCTCACCATGTTGTGCCAAAGTCATTGCTTCCCCCTCTAGGCTGTGAGCTTGTTGTGGCACGTTTGTTACTGTGTTCTATTGTAATGTGCCAACGGGTCACTACAGTGTTCTGCACATGGAAAGAGCTCCAATGCAATGGACTGACTGACTGACTTAGATTGTAAGCTCCCAGGGGGCAGAGACTGTGTCTCCTAAACCAAGTTTGCCCAAGAGGGTGCTTACAGGGGTGTGGTCTAACTCTAGGCCAAATTTGGGGTTAGCTGCCCCAATCCGGCCTCCTGTGGGTGGACTGGAAGAGGAGCAGGGGTGAAGGACCAGCGTGGCACTGGGTAAGTGTTCAGGGACTTGGCTCCCTGAGAGAAAGGGCAGAAACCCAGCTTCTTTCTGCCCCATGGAGAAGTCTCCTAGACAATTCTGTTCAAAGGTAAGCACCTGGGGAATTGGGGGGTGGGGTCTGCCGGGGCTGAGACTGTGGGGGAAACCTAGACTGCCTGGGGTGTCCTCCCTCGGGGTGACAAAGCCAACCAGGGCCTCCCCTGCAGGGTGTGTGAATGGCAGCTGCTCTGTTCTGTCTCAGAGGGGTCGCCCCCCGTCTCTGGCTCTTTCTCTCACTCCCTTTCTCTTTTCCTCTTGTGCTCGCTCTCACTTCTGGTGTGAGTGACCCTGCAGGGGACAGTCCAGCTGCAGCATGGGGGCAGAGATGGGGCTGGGGCTGTAGGCGCCCCCCACCCATGACCTGACACCTGACTTATTTTCTCCTTAGGGCCAAGCAAGGAGCCTGAGCCCCAGGCGTATCCTGGAAGACCCGGCCCCTTGGTCCATCCCTGCTTCCCCAAGGACATGTTGGTGCAGACAGGAGTGGACAGAGCGGTGAGTTTTATGCCTTACGCCTGGGGCTGTCTGGGTTCTGTTTCAGTCAAGTGGAAGGAATTGATGGTCTTAATTGAGCACGTCTGTCTAGAGCACTACATGAACTGCTGCAGAGAGTATAGTGAAGGGAACCTTATCCCCTGCTACCCATACACACACAATCCACTGCATCCTTATAGTCCACAAACCAGAGCAGTGACCGAGTCCCTCTGGGCTTGGCAGTGACCCCTGACCAGGCTCCTACCTAACATCCAACTTCCTGCTCCCAGGCTGGAGGAATTGGCTCCCCACTGGAGACCCATCCAAGCCTTCCCCACCACCAACTGTGTTTGGCTGGCTCTCTTCCCCTGGCTGGGTTGCTGCACACCTCATCGGCCAACCACCGGTCACATCTGTCCCCAGGAAGCCCCAGCACAGCCCCGAACTGGACCACCCAACCCCGTGGACTGTGGAGGACTGACCAGCTACTCACCTGGTTTTATGGACACTCATAGATTGATTGCGCCGGCCCCACCATGAGGGAATCGGTTGGTACAGGGCTGCTGCCCCCTGGCCACCCACCCCTCCCACCCCCTAGCCCGCAACTGTATCCCCTCCTTCCAGACAATGCCATTTCCTTTGGGGGTCAAGGGTCAACACTGCATCATGGGTGCCAAACCAATCTCTTGCAACTCTAGGAGGTGATGGAGGTGTGTGCATGTGTGTGTGCATGTGTCGTGTGAGAGCGAGGGCTGGGACAGGAGCAGGGCGAGAAGGGCTGCCTCTCTTTGGCCGGGTAAAGGTTTCTGGAAACAGGGGTCTAGAGTCCTGGCCTGTACTCCTGGGACCTTAAGACCGGCGTGAAGTCGTCCCGGGGCCCTTAATTCTGTAGTCAGTGCGACTTACTCCCGCTCTGGTCCATTGGGAGTTTCGGGCCTGCTCTGGCTTCAAGAGTACAGACTCTCTTTCCCGCCTGAGGGGGCTTAGCCTGGGGGAGTGAGGGACAGGAGTAGTGGGGTATGTGTGTTTCTGTATGCATGTGTCACTACCCCATGTCCTCCATCCCTCCTGGATGAGCACAAATCGGGGGGGAGAGGACTAGCAGCAAATTCTAAAGTGGGAAGATGCAAAATGGTTTCCCTCCCATCCTACCAACAGAAATGGCACGGTCTGGCCCCGTCTCCTCCTCCTCCCCCCCCGTCCCCTTGGCTGCCTGGGCTCTGTAAGCCCATATACATATGTATGGAATAAAATGGATATGATTTTTGTCTTTCCTGCATCCCTCAATCCACTGGCAGCTGGCCCTGCTCCACAGAAGGGTTATAATTCCGGGGTAGCTGCTGTGTACTCAAAGCAGGAGGATGTCACCAGCTTCTAATTTGTAGATTGACAAGCTAGCACCCTCCCTCCTCCCTCCCAACCTCCACATTTCCTTCCTTCAGTTTCACCCACGCATGTAAGGGGGCTGGAGACTTGAGAGGGCAAACAGAGGGGGTGATGACACCCTCTTTTTCTCCCTCTCTCTCCCCATATCTAGCCTGAGGGGCTTGAGAAGAATGTGGCTCCCTTGGGTGGGAGAGTCTCAGATTTCTCTCTCCCCCTATCAACTTCATCCTGCAGTGCTAGGCCAGAAGGCATGACCTTCTTAGGCTCAAGAGAGAGGGAGGAGGCAACCTGGGTTGGAGGTGGGCAGTGGTTCAGACTGGAGGTTGCCCCAGGTTCTACTATGTGGGAATCCCTCAGTTGTATTGAAGCAATTTAAGTGACTTGCAGTGTGCCTTTAGCAGTGTCCTTCGATCTCTCTGGTTTCTGCTTTCCCCTCCCCCTTTTCTAATAATAATAAACACAATACTTGTGGTATTCAACGCTTAAATGCCAGAATATACATCACTTAGGTATTTATATTCATGTATGTCTCCCCATTTAGTCTGTGAACACCTTGTGGTAAGGCAATGTGTCTACTAACTCTATAGTAATAGTAGTGAAGATAATAATTGTGGTATTAAGTGCTTAGCATGTGTTGGGCACTGTAGCAAGAGCTCGGTTAAACACAGCCCATCAGATTGGACACAGTCCCTGTCCTGAACAAGGCCCACAGTCTCCATCCCCATTTAACACAGGAGGGAACTGAGGCCTAAAGACGTGAAGGGACGTGCCCAGCATCACACAACAGACAAGGGGCAGAGCTGGAATTAATCGCTTGTGGTTTTTAAGTACCCAAAATGTGGCAGGCACTGTACCAAGCGCTGGGGGAGCAAAAAGCAAGTCAGGTTAGACATCCTCCCTGTCCCACATTGGGTTCACTTCTTAATTTCCAGTTTACAAATGAGGGGGGTAAGGCACAGAGAAGGGAAGTGACTTGCCTGAGGTCACACAGCAGACAAGGGATGGAGCTGGGATTAGAACCCATGACTGTCTGATTCTGTGGCCCATGACAGGGAACTGTAACCAGACATGTGCAGAATGATGACATCATAGGTAACTATATGCAAGCACCCCCAAGCAGACAACTCAAATAATACCCAGTCATTCATAAATAGCCCACCTCTGTGGGTGTACTGTGCGTATTCTAATTCTGTGCATATACACACACATAGACAAATACACTTGTGACGATTCCAAGGCTCGTGACAGGGAATTGTAACTGGGCACACACAAAACAGACATAATAATAATAATGGCATTTATTAAGCGCTTACTATGTGCAATGCAGTGTTCTAAGTTCTGGCATCATAGGTGGCACATGCAATCACCCACAAGCAGACAACTCCAATAAGTTCACACCTATGCATAGATAGCCCAACTGGTTGGGTGCACACATGTGCTTGCATGCATGTGCACACACTAACCCACACACACTCTTGTGCCCCAGATACCCCACCTACCTGTAATTTTATTTTAGGGTCTGCCTCCCCTGGTAGCATGTAAGATGCTTTAAGGCAGGGATCATGTCTACCAGCTCTGTTGAAGACTCCCAAGCTCTTAGTATAGTGGCCTGCATAAAATAAACACCACTGATCAATCCCCCATGTGGCCTCATAAGGACTGTCCAATCTGCTAAGCCAAATCACTCTCTTCTAGTTAACAAGGCAGGGGAAGGAGGGAAAGAGGACAGAAATCTGGTTAGAAACCAGATGGCCCCCACCCCTTTCTGCATAATAATAATTGTGGTGGCATTTTAAGTGCCCAGTTTGTGCCAAACACTGTACCAAGCACTGGGTAGATTCAAGATTATCGGGTCAGATTCAGTTCCTGTTCCACGTGGAACTCACAGTATGAGAAGAAGGGGGAAGAGGTATTGAATCCCCATTTTTTTATTATTGTTATTATTAATAATGTTATTTGTTAAGCACTTAACTATGTACCACGCATTGTACCGGGAGTGGGGTGGACACAAGCAAATCAAGTTAGATGCAGTCCCTCTCCCACGTGGAGCTAATACCATGACTTCTAACTACTTTCGTTTTTCCATTTCCAAATGGCAAAATCTCTTATAATCACTTTTTTGGGTGCTGGCAGTTCTGGATGCTCCAGTGAGTCTGTCCAAATCTTTGTGGAAGTGGTATAATTGTTATATAATCATGATGAGCTCATTAATCAATCAATGGTATCGAGCGCTTGCTGTGTGCAGAGCATTATACGAAGCGCTTGGGGGAGTTCGATACATCAATGTTGGAAGACATGAGCTGCCCACAACGAGGTTACAGTCTAGAGGGGGAGACAGACATTAATATAAATTGCAGAGAGGGGAAATACAGTGGAAGCGTAATTGATGATTCAATGACACTGTCCTGAAAGAAAAAACTTTTTCCACTCTCACATGGCATATTGTTGGAGAGATGGATTTGGGAGTCATTCATGCTGATGTGGTAGCTGAAGCCATGTCACTATTATTATTATTATTATTATTATTATGGCATTTAAACACTAAGCAGTGTGGCTTAGTGGAGATAACCTGGGCCCGGAAGTCAGAAGGACCTGAGTTCTAATCCCTGCTCTGCCGCTTGCCTGCTGTGTGACCTTGGGGAAGTCACTTCACTTCCCTCTACCCCAATTACCTCATCTGTAAAATGGGGATGAAGACTGTGAGCCCCATTTGGGACAGAGACTGTGTCCAAACCAATTTTCTTGTATCTCCCCCAATGCTTAGTACAGTGCCTGGTGTGTTTTAAGTGCTAAAGAAATGTCACATTACTACTAATAATTATTATTAATTATAACATTATTATTAACTGTCCCACCTATGCTCACAACCACTGCATTTCTGTACACAAAAGGCATAGTTTACAGATATGCACATAAATGCTGCAGGAGAAATAGGGAATGTCGACAGGTCACAGGTGTAGAGGATGCAGAAGGGTGAAGAAGCCCGGGGGAAAAGAGGGCTTAAAGGCCTCGGGCCGGAGTTGCGACCTTAATAATGCTCTGAAGAGGGGGAGAGTGGCAGTCTGGCCTATGTGGAGCGGGGAGGGAGATCCAGGCCATGGGGAGGGGGTGGAAAAGGAGCAGGAGGCGACCTAGAGGAGATGGAGTCTTACCAAATGACTGCTAAGAATCGTTCGTTCTCTTGAGAGCACAAAAATGTCTTGCAAAGTAACTTTTGCAATGAACTAACTGCCGTACCAGTGACAAATCAGAAGAGTTGGGGAGGAAAAGAAGACAAGGAAAGCCAGGAGAAACAAGTGATTTCCCACTGACAACTGATGGAAAGTCTAAATGGGTCTGGTGCTGCAGGTAGCCAGAAAGGCCCAGGGGATGCCTCTCCCCAATCTAATTCTCCAGCCTAGTCCGTTCTGCTTCTCCCTGACCTTTTCATCATGTGCTCTTATACTACTATCACCCCCAAATTCAACCTCACTGCACCGCAGGAACCTCCCTAGCAGGGAAGAGCCGAGACGACGTGGGTTTGACAGACGGATGCAGAGCACAAATGGCTTCCATCTCTGCAGCTAACTCTAGCAATTTTAAACTAATTCATATTAGCCCTTGATGACTGCAGGTGTGTGTATATGTAGATATTAAATGTATAGATGTATATTTAATACACATATATGTTCGTTGTGGGCAGAGAATGTGTCCGTTATATTGTACTCGCCCAAGCACTTAGTGTCTCCCCCTTCTAGACTGTGATCCCGTTGTTGGGTAGGGACCGTCTCTATATGTTGCCAACTTGGACTTCCCAAACGCTTAGTACAGTGCTCTGCACACAGTAAGCGCTCAATAAATACGATTGATTGATTTGTACTTCCCAAGCGCTTAGTACAGTGCTCTGCACATAGTAAGCGCTCAATAAACACGATTGAATGAATGAATGAATGAATGAATGAATGAATGCTCCGGGAGGAAGCCGGCGCTGTTGGAGCAAAGTGCCACCAGGTGGCGATAGAGAAGCGCGGACGCCCCGAATCACCATCTGGAAGAGAAGCAGCGCCGCCTGGTGGCTACAGCCCGGAAGGACCTGGCTCCAAATCCAGCGTCGGCCCTTTACCTGCGGAGTGACCTTGGGTAAGTCACTTCACTTCTCTGAGAATCAGCCATATCGTCTCTCAGATGGGATTAAGACGTGTGAGTCCCATTAGGAACGTGGACTATGTCCAAACAGATGAGCTTCTCTCTATCCCTCTAAGTGCTGTTCAGTGCTTAGAACAGTGCTTTGCACGTAGTAAGCGCTTAATAAATGCCATTATTTTTTAATTTTTTTATCCCTGCGCTTAGTACAGTGCCTGGCACATCGTGAGTGCTTCACAAACACCGTAAAAAGTGGTCAGTGCCACTGGGGGATGGTAAAGAGGTGAAGCCTCACAGAACGCTGGGTAGTACAGTGTGGCTCAGTGGAAAGAGCACGGGCTTTGGAGTCAGAGGTCATGGGTTCAAATTCCACTATGCCAATTTATTCATTCAATCGATTGATTGATTGAGCACTTACTGTGTGCTGAGCACTGTACTAAGCGCTCGGGAAGTACAAGTTGGCAACATATAGAGATGGTCCCTACCCAACAGCGGGCTCACAGTCTAGAAGGGGGAGACAGACAACAAAACAAAACATATTGTCAGCTGTGTGGCTTTGGGCAAGTCACTTCACTTCTCTGGGCCTCAGTTCCCTCATCTGTAAAATGGGGATTAACCCTGTGAGCCCTACGTGACTTTGGGCAAGTCACTTAACTTCTCTGGGCCTCAGTTCCCTCATCTGTAAAATGGGGATTAACCCTGTGAGCCCTATGTGGGACAATCTGCTCACCTTGTATCCCCCCCGCGAGAGCTTAGAACAGTGCTTTGCACATAGTAAGTGCTTAATAAATGCCGTTATTATTATTATTATTATTAACAAATACCATCATTATTGTTACGGGGCTATTGGAAAGGGCAACCTCCGAGGCCAACGCCTGTTACCACCAGGCGGCGATAGAGAGGCGCAGCCGCCCCGAATCCCTATTAGTGCCACCAGGGGGCAGGCTGCTGCGTTCAGAATCAATCAATCAATCAATCGTATTTATTGAGCGCTTACTGTGTGCAGAGCACTGTACTAAGCGCTTGGGAAGTAGAAGTTGGCAACATATAGAGACGGTCCCTACCCAACAGTGGGCTCACAGTCTAGAAGGGGCAGCAGCAGGAGCTCAGTGCTTCTCCTTGGCCTCGAGGATCATCTCTCCTTCACCGTGGGAAAAGTCAACTACAACATTTTCCCCTTTACTGAGTGGACTGCATTGCTACCCCAAAGGTAATGCTGTGTGTGTGAATAATAGGGAGGATGAAGAGTGACCAGACAACTGCCACTCATGGGAGAACAGGGGCCTGGGGTCTGTGCAGGCAGCTAGTTCTGTCTGCCTTGCCTGGAACTCAGAAGACCCAGGGCCTTTCATTGTATAGATGAATCAAGCCTTTCTAGGACTACAGTCCATTTATTCAATCGTATTTATTGAGCGCTTTCTGTGCGCAGAGTACTGTACTAAGCGCTTGGAAAGTGCAATGCAGTCCTGTATCCAGGGTCACTTCCCTGCTGCAGTCCCCAGAGAAGGGGACGTCTCTGTGAGCCCACTGTTGGGTAGGGACTGTCTCTATATGTTGCCAACTTGTACTTCCCAAGCCCTTAGTACAGTGCTCTGCACACAGTAAGCGCTCAATAAATACGATTGATTGATTGACCCTTTTGAGCTTAATGTGGAAGCTTGTGGCATCTAATGTCAGGAGGATGTCAGGGTGTCTATTGGTGTCTCTACCCTATTTCTCTCTGTGAAGCAGAGCTGTGCAGACTCCTGCCTGAGATCAAGTCAACTGGGCTGGGAGGGCAGAAGGCGGGTATTATACCAGAAAATGAATTCTATCCAGCGAGAATGCAGTTCTGCCCCTTCATTCAATCAATTGGATTGATGGAATGCCTCCTGCATGCAGCGCTTGGGAGAGCATGATAGGACAGGCACATTCTCTGCCCACATCAAGCTTACAGTCTAGAGGGGACTGGAGTTCGTGAAGTAACAGAATTGGGGATTTGGGGGTGAAGGGGATCTTGGGCAAGTCTTAGAAGGACATTGCGGCAGTCAGCTGCATCTGTTTGTATACATCCTCTCTTGGTATTAGGAGACTAGTGTTTCCTCCAAACTAGGCTGTCTAAAACCCCCTACCCACCTCTTTCCTGCTCCGATACTGCTGATTCTTCCTCCCAGCCCTGAGACTGATTTGTCTGGTAACAGACACAGTTCTCAGCTTTTTCCAGAGGACAGGATCTCAGGATTGGTAATCTTGTCATCTCTCCAGATCAGTTCCATGGCTCTAGATGAGGATTCCTGCTGAAGCTGGTGGTGAGTCATGAGTCCTTCTCTTTCTCCCCTCTCATCCTCCAGCGGTGTACAGGATGACCAAGCTTAGGCCGTCCAAATATTGCTCTCTCTACAGACTCTGGTCAGTGTATCTCCCCGGCCTGGAGGACTGTCCCACTGAAGTGTGGGTTCATGGAGGTCAATTCACACAATGTACAACCAGTTTTCAAGGCCTAATGGACAATTTGGGGAAGTCTAAGAAAATTGTGCCAGATTCCCAATCAGGATAGAAAATTGCCAACTCGATAGTATGACTGGTAAAAGCTTCACTTGTATAGAGGAAATGTTTGCATCTGTGCCTTATTTCATACTCCCTTCTTCCTTCTCTGGGTTTCTTCAAAATATGTGTTTCTGTGGGACCAGTGGCTTCATGTTGGGGAGAGAAGGGGGAAGGGGAGAGATGCAGTGTCAGCAGTAAGGTGGGGACTGTAACTGTGTCCATTCCATGCCCCTTTCTGAGAGGCAGAATCATGGGGGGCTTAGGATGAGGGAGTTAGCAGGGAGATGGTTGGGGAATCAGGGAGCAGAGAAGGCAGGCACTGTACAGGAAAGAGATTTCCATCCAGTCTGCAGCATCGCTGGGTATCTCAGGCCTCAGGAGTACTGACGGCTGAGAGGGCCGCTGTAGCCTAGAGGAAAAGTAACAGCCCCTGGAGGCCTGGGTTCTACTCCTGGCTCTGGTGTTAGGATCTTAAAAAGATTCTAATTCCACAAGTGTGATTAGAACTCACAACTTTGTTATGCTGAGGTAAAACCCTTAGCCCTAGTCCATAGAAGACCCCTCCAATTTTGTCAAGTTTTATTTTACTTTACTGTTTCTAAGGTAATGAGGCTAATTAAGAACAGCTGGAATCAATTAACACTAAGCTTATGATAGGAAAGTTCTTTCTTTTTTTCTTCCTTTCCTTCTGCTTCTCAGCCCTGAGATCACTGGAGGTGCCATGGAGGACTAAGGGGAGAGGCTCACTGACAGTTCAAGGCGCTTCCATGATCTCAAGTCCTGCTGTCACGCAGAGGGGGACCAGGTCGCATTTTCAGTCAGCAGTGGGGTGGTTTGGGAGGAACAGAGTAATTCAGGCTTGGTACTAGAAATGACGTGTTCTGTTGGGTCGGACCTTCAGTCTCTGAAGAATGAGGCCCTTCTGGAGTAAAAGAGCTGGGGTTTTGAGGAACGGGCCACTCGGCATCAATAGGGCATTCCTTCATTCGTATTTACTGAGCACTTACTGTTTGCAAATCACTGTACTAAGCACTTGGGAGAGTACAATCTAACAACAAACAGACACAGTCCTTCACCAAAACAAGCTCATAGTCTAGAGGGGGAGGCAGACATGAATAGAAATCAATCAATTAAAAATAAATAAGGGCAGAGTGATAAGCTTAGGTGGCCTGGCTATACACTTCACCTCTGCTGATGATAGGTTCAGTGTTTGGTGGGGGAGAGGGAAACTGGTTTCTGCAAAAGAAACATATCCTGTCTGCAATCTCCTACCCCTTCTCCAGTTATGAAACAGAGTCTGTTGGAGACTGAAGCGTTTGGCCGTAGAGGCAGACTGCAGAGGGCCAGGTGAGGGAACCCTCAGGCTCACTGATCCACATGTGTCCCTTAAGATCAGGTTCCACAACTCCGCATGGATTTCAGACAGGACCAGAGGAGAAGCTCCAGTGACATTTCGCTTCCCTTCAACCCAGACTCTACTGCCTCCTTCCCTGAGGAGGGCTCTGTAGTGAGTCCTGTGTTTTGGAGGGGGCAGGGGGTGGGTTTGGGGGAGAAAGGAAGCACAAGTCTGTCCTGTTGGCTCAGACCTAGAAACAATGTTTGACCCCCAACATCCCCTCAAAAAAACTAGGTTGTCTGCAATCTTCTACGTCTCCCTCTCCATCTCTGAGAAAGACTAGAGACAGACATATCAGGAGTGAGGAAACAGTAAAAAATAACAGGCATGCACAAAGTCAAAACAAAATCGGCTCTTTTCCTCTTCTCTCACTCCCTTCTGTGATTAGTACAGTGCCTGGCACATGGAGAAGCAGCATGGCTCAGTGCAAAGAGCACGGGCTTGGGAGTCATAGGATGTGGGTTCTAATCCCTGTTCTGCCACTCATCCATCTGCTGTGTGACCTTAGGCAAGCCACTTCACTTCTCTGTGCCTCAGTTACCTCATCTGTAAAATGGGGATTAAGACTGTGAGCCCCACATGGGCAACCTGATTACCTTGTATCTACCGCAGCGCTTAGAACAAGGCTTGGCACATAGTAAGCACTTAACAAATACCCTAATTATTCATTATTATTATTAGAGTAAGTGCTTAACCAACACCAGAATTGTTATTATTATTATTAGAGGAAGTGAGGGCTTAGTTGGGGTAGACCTCATGGAAGAGATGTGATTTTTAGAAAGGCTCTGAAGGTGGGGAGAGTGATGGTCTGTCTGCTTTGAAGGTCTAGGCTGCCCTGGCTGTTCCTGGGGTCCAGTTTCAACAGCCCCGACATGGGGAGGAGTGAGGAGGGAACTCAGGACAGGACATTGGGTAATAATAATAATAATAGCATTTATTAAGTGCTTACTATGTGCAAAGCACTGTTGTAAGTGCTGCGGTGGGGGGATACAAGGTGATCAGGCCCGTGGGGCTCACAGTCTTCATCCCCATTTGACAGATGAGGGAACTGAGGCACAGAGAAGTGAAGTGAATTGCCTAAAGTCACACAGCAGACAAGTGGCGGAAGGGGGATTTGAACCCATGACCTCTGACTCCAAAGCCCGTGCTCTTTCCACTGAGCCATGCTGCTTCTCTGGTAGGGGTCAGGCCAGAGATGAGACTCCCTGGACAAAGCTTTTCATGCTACAGATCCAATCTTATCCTATTCCCTTTCCTATCCTGTTCTATTTTTCCCCTAGCCACCCCCAATGAAGCTGCTGGAGCTTCCTCCCGGAACACCTGATCTCTAACCCAGCTGCTTCCAATCAGGTGGATTACTGACGTCTGACCAGGCCCCCCACCCCCTCCGTAACCTATGGAAGCCTCCAGAGCCTGAGGCCATTTAAAGCTGAATATGTTTGCTTGAATGGTAAGTGTCCGTTGAGTTTAGGAGGAGAAAAGAGCTGTTGGAGGGCAAGGAGGTGTTAAGCTTTGGGTAACTTTGAATATGATTTCTGGGTTGTTAATGGGGGGCTCTTCTGGGCCTGGTAACTTCCTTAACTTCCTGCCAGGCTGTTCTATGGAGGTATCATCCCTCCACTTTTCTGACCTCATTCATGTCCTCTTTGGGGGGTGGGTAGTGTGGTGAAGGGCCTAATATTCTGTTTCAGAAGGTTTCATGTCCACTCAAACTGCATCTTTGTTCTCTCTCTCTCTCTGTGGCTGTGGAATTCAGAGACACTTTCTTCCTGCAATCAATCAGTCATATTTATGGAGTGCTTATTTCATGTAGAGCACTGCATTCCAAGGTTAGAAGGGTACAATGCAACAGAATTCACAGACATGTTCCCTGCTCCTCTGACAATCAGCATTACTGCACCTGCCCCACTTCTCTGCTCTTAATATGGGGTCTCCTTCTCTTACACCTTCAGATATGCTTGTTCTACCCATACTCACATAGTTCCCTTTCAATCTCAGTTGAACGAGGAGGACCGAAATAACCCAATACGGGTAAGGGAAGGGTCTGAGTAGAAGAATGATGATGATGGTAGTTAGGAGCTTACTATGTACTAAGCACTGTTCTAAGCACTGAGGTGAATACAGGGTAATCAGGTTGTTCCCCGGGGGGCTCACAGTTTTAATCCCCATTTACACACCAGGTCACTGAGGCTCAGCGAAGTGACTTGCCCAAAGTCACAGCTGACAAGTAGTGGGTTGTGGGGTGAATACTTAAGTGCTTGGTGGGTGTGCCAAAGTGCATGGATGAGTTGAAAGGGAAAATAAAGTGTGTGTATGTATGTGTATTTGGGTTGGGCATGGGGAGCCTGTGAGTTGAGCTTATCGAAGAAGAAACAATTTCAGTAGTGGTCTTCTAGTTATCGGAGACCACTAGCATGTCCACTATGTAGGTGGGAGGCTGTGGTCCACATGAGACACCACAATGGGGCTGGGCCTTTCAGGGGCTTCCTAAACCCCACTCAGACCCATCTGGCGGTGGATGTCCAAGGGGTCCTGGGGAGGGGGAGAGGGGGACCAGAACCTTCTCACCACACTTCTGTGCCACGAGGACTGTTCCCCCTGCAGTGAGGATGCAGAGCAGGTGATTCCTATGGAGAGGTAGAATCAGGAGCTGAGCGTTCATCTCTATGGGAGGGTGATGGGGGCATGTGTGGATGATTAAGGGGTTTGGCAGGAGGAGGAGGTGAGCAGAGGGGCCTTTCCCCCTCATCCCTGAGGCTGGTTCTGCAAAGAGCCGTTAAAGCCCTGTGAAAGGAACTGGTTCTGTCTAATTGGACTGTGGGACTGAGAAGACCCAGGATCCTTCCTTCTGCAGATGTCAATGCTCCCTGAAACCACAGTCCCGTCCACAGGGTCACCCTTAGCCCCTCCCGAGCTGAAACCCCTTGGTCCCTGACAGTGACCACCTCTGAGGGAGTTGGGAGGTTACAGGGGGGCTGGGGGACAGTCTAGTGTTGAGTGAAGCTGGCTAGGTGCTTTCTGGTTTGCTAGTTGGGAGCTGTTCTTGACCAGTTTCTAGGCCAAGGGCCTCCCTGCAGGGCTGTTGTGTGTGTTCGTGGTGGTGGTACCATCCCTCCCCTATCTTGAAATCATGCCCTTGTTGTGATGGAAGGTTCGGGGGTGGGGTAGTGGGGTGAAGATCCTAAGACTCCATCTCAGATAGCTCCCTCACTACTCAAACAGCCTCTTTGTTCTCCAGCCTCTTTCTGGAGCTGTCGAAGTTCTCGGAGACCCTACCCTCTTGCAATCAGTGGTATTTATTGAGTGCTCACTATGTGCAGAGTACTGTTTTAAGTGCTCGGAGAGGGCAATCCAACAGAGTTAGCAGACATGTTCCCTGCAGCCCTGACTCACCACCTCAGTATACCTGTCTCCACTTTTCTGCTCTCATTATGGTATCTCTCTCCCTTATATCTACCTTCAGATGAGCTTGTCCTTTGGATCCTCGAAGAGTCCTCTTTCAATTTTATAGGTCCAGGATCAGTTTAATGGAGTGGACCCAGATGATACAATGCAGGTAAGGGAAGGATCTGAGTATAAGGATATGTACTTAATTGCTTCGGAGTGATTTTTTTTCAGTGCTTAGTGGGTGCGCTTATGTTAATGGGTGAGCTGGAAGGGAAACTCAAGTGGGGTTGGGGGTCAAGATCACTTTTTCCATTATCTTCTCCCGTTAAAGGTACCCTTTTGTGAGTGCTGCTGGCTTCTGGCAATATAGTGCTAGGTGGAGGATAGTGCCCATCAGTGTGTCCACCCCACTGCTCTCTGAGAAGAGTTGAGTGGGCTCCATCGGGGGTCATCAGGGGTGTGGGTGGGAGGGACTGAGCAGGCATTGTATTAGAAAGTGAATTATTCCATTCGTAGCTGCTGGACCTCCAGTCGCTTGAGGACAAGCCATTTCTGGAGTCACACAGTTGGATCCGAGGTGCAGGTTGGCATTAGTTTAGGGTCAAGTGAAGCAGCTTGCTTAAGCGTGATCTGTCTCTGCACCTCTCAGTTAGGGCCAGTGTCTTGAGGGTGAGGCAGGTAGTGGAGGGCCAAGTGCTTGCAAGGAAACTAGGCTGCCTTCAATTTCCATGTGTCTTATGACCGGGTTCCACAAGTCCACATGGGTTTTAGCCAAGACAGGTGGAGAAGCTCCAGTGACACCTCCCCTCCACCAGACCCATACTCCAAGCTCTACTGCCCCTATCCAGAGGAGGCTTTGGTGGTGAGTCACAAGTCTCCTGCCCCTCATCCCCTGCAGTAGATCCGTGTCCCGTTGGCTCGGATTCAGACAGGAGTCCCAGATCACCAACCCCCAGCAGTGCACAGCTCAGGGTAGGATTACTCGAGGGAGAGAATTTGAGAGGCTATTACTCTCCAGTGACTGCTCAGCAGCTCGTCCGGGCCTTGAGGATCATCCCCTTGCAGTGTAGGTCCGGTCAAATCAATTCTCAGATTTGTCTACCCTGGAAGATGGAGCTGTGGGTCACATTGCCACCACAAAGGAAAGGTTTGTTTTTTGGGTTTTCTCTCTCTCTCTCTCCGTGTGTGGGTGAGTGAGAGAGAGAGACTGGGTTAGCTTTTGGGATAGGTTAGTGAGAGGCTGGTACAGAGGCTGGTTCTGGGAGCTGAGGTTCTGTGCAGGGAACTGGTTCTGTTGGACTTGACTGCAGGACCAAGAAAACCCGAGCCCCTTCATTCAGTAGAAGGGTCAAATCTCCCTGTGTCCACGGTCCTGTTGGTAGGTTCACCCTGCACATACTGAATCACTGGAGATGGGACCCATCTGTGTGTGATGTTGGTAGCTTCTGGGAGGCCAGTGTCAGAAGCAGGACAGGGTAGCATCAATGTGTCCATTCCATTCGCCTCCAAGAAGCAGAGTCTTGCGGGCTCCCATCCAAGACCAAGTCAGCAGGGGAGTGGTTTGGGAGGAGCAGAGCGGTGAGGCTCAGTACTAAAACTTGACTTGTGCAGTTGGGCTGGACCTTCAGCGTCTGGAGAATGAGCTCCTCCTGGAGCAACACAGCTGGGGTTCTGAGCAGGGGGCCACTAAGTATCAATAGGGCAGAGCATTGCAGTCAACTTAGCTGGGGAGGTCCGTCTCTCCACGGCACCTCTCCTAATGATTGGTTCAGTGTTCTGTGGGGGAGAAGGCAATGGAGCCTGCAAGAAAAACCTAGGTTGTCTGCAATCTCCTACCCCTCCCTCTCAAGCTATGAGACAACTGAGTCTGCTGGAGACTGAAGGATTTGGCCACAGAGAAGGACCTCAGAAGGCAGAATGGGAGGGGGAATCTGGCTCCTCAGACGCACTAATTCATATACACCTTTTAAGACCAGGTTCCACAACTCCAGATGGCTTTCTGTCAGAACTGATGAAGAAACTCCAGTGACAACTTGCTTCTGTTAAGACCCAGACTATTGTATCCTACCCAGAGAAGGGCTCTGCGGTGAGTCCCATGTCTTGGAGGGGCCAAGGGGTGGGTGTAGGGGGAGAAGGGGAGTGCAAGTATGTCCTGTTGTCTCTGACACACAAACAGTGTTTGCCCCCCCCCCCCCACCCCAAACTCCCCTGACTGTTCCTGGGGTCGGTCATTCATTCATTCAATTCATTCCATCGTATTTATTGAGCGCTTACTGTGTGCAGAGCACTGTACTAAGCGCTTGGGAAGTACAAATCGGCAACATATAGAGATGGTCCCTTCCGAACAATGGGCTCACAGTCCAGAAGGGGAGGAGCAGCAGGGTCAAGTATCAGTGGCCCGGAAGCGGGGGCTGTGAGGTGGGAACTGAGAAAGGACAGGAAGGTGGGGTAGGGGTTAAGCCAGAGATGAGACCCACGGATCAGATGTTGGGAATTTGTCCTTCTGTGGACAAACCTTTTCATCATAATAATGATGTTTGTTAAGTGCTTACTATGTGTCTGGCACTGTACTAACCACGGGGTGGATACAAGCCAGTTGGGTTGGACACAGTCCCTGTCCCATGTGGGCTCACGGTCTCAATCCCCAAGTTACAGATGAGGTAACTGAGGCACAGAGAAATAATGTGACTTGCCCTGGGTTACACCGCAGACGAATGGGAGAGCAGGGATTAGAACCTGTGACCTTCATGCTAGAGAACCTATCCCCTCACCTATAATGATGATAATAATAATAATAATAATAATAATGATGATGATGGCATTTGTTAAGCACTTACATTCTGCCAAGCACTGTTCAAGGCGCTGAGGTTGATACAAAGTCATCAGTTTATCCCACATGGGGCTCACAGTCTTAATCCCCATTTTCCTGATGAGGTAACTGAGGCACAGAGAAGTTAAGTGACTTGCCCAAGGTCACACAGCAGACAAGTAGCGGAAAAGGGATTGGAACCTGCATTCTCTGTTTTCCAAGCCCGTGATCTTTCCACTAAGCCATACTGCTTTCCTACTATCCATTATCCTACCCTATCTTTCCCACAGCCATCCCCTCCTCCGGTGATGTGGCTGGGGCTTCCTCCTGGGACACTTGATTAATAATGATGGTATTTTGTCAAGCGCTTACTGTATGCCAAGCACTGCTGTAAGCGCTGGGATAGATACAGGGTAATCAGGTTGTCCCATGTGGGGCTCACACTTTAATCCCCATTTGACAGAGGAGGTAACTGAGGTACAGAGAAGTTAAGTGAATTGCCTAAGGTCACACAGCAGACAAGTGGCAGAGCCGGGAGAAGCCGGTGGTAAGGAGTTTCCTTTTGATGAAAAGGCAGATAGGTGGCCACTGGAGGTCCTTGAGAAAAGGGGAAACATGGCCTGAATGTTTTTGTAGAAAAATGATGCAGGCAGCAGAGTGAAGTATCAAGTTAAGTGGAAAGAGACAGGAGGCAGAGAGGTTAGCAAAGAGGCTGATACAAAAATCAAGGCAGAATAGAATAAGATTAGAACCCATGTCTTTTGACTCCCAAGTCCCTGCTCTTTCCACTAAGCCATACCGGTTCTCTAATCTCTCTCCCAGCTGTTTCCACTCAGGGGGATTAGTGATGTCCAGGCTGGCCCCTCCCTGCCCTATATAAACTTCCTGGGCCTCACCCTGCTCAAAGCTGAGTGTGTTTGCTTCTATGTAGGTGTCTGGTGAGTTTAGGAAAAAAAAGAGTGAGAGGAGGTGTTGAGTTTTGGGTAACTTTGAGTCTGCTTTCTGGCTTGCTCTTCTGGGCCAGGTAATTTCCCTAAAGGCATCCCTGCAGGATTGTTCTGTGGGGGCTATCATCCCTCACCTATCCTTACCTCATTCATGCCCACAGTGCGCCTAAGGGATGGGTTAAAAGGGGTGAAGGGTTTACTTAACACTCCATCTTCAAAGGCTTCCTGATCACTCCGATTGCCACTTTGTTCTCCAGCCTCTCTCTGTGGCTGTGGACACTTCCCTCATGCAATAAGTGGTATTTGAGTGCTTATTATGTGTACTGTACTACATGCTTAGGAGAATACAATGTAATGAATTAGTGGACATGTTCCCTGCAACCCTGCCTCATCAACTCAGCACACCCACCCCCCACGTATCTGCCCCCAATGTGGTGTCTCCTTTCCTTATACCTTCAGATATGCTTGTCTTTCACATTCTAGCAGAGTTCCCTTTCCAACTTCTAGGTACAGCATCAGTGGAATGGGGAGGACACATATGATACAATACCGGTAAGGGAAGGATCTGAGTATAAGGGTATGTGGTGAATTCTTCAGTGCGTGGTGGGTGAATCTAAGTGCATGGGTGAGCTGGAAAGGGAAAATAAGGTGTGTGGTGGGGCTAGGGGTGGATGGGGCGAGATGAGAGCTTTAGTCAGGATAGGCTTGTTGGAGAAGAAAGAATCTTCATGAGGTTTTGAAAGTTTTGGGAGACTGCTGGTATGTCCACTATGTGGGTGAGGGGTGGGAGTTGCAGGTGGGAGGAGGCGTGGGGATGGGTTGAGGGTGGAGGTCGTTCAGGTGAGACACAGTGATGGGACTGGAGCTTTCAGGGGCTTCCTAAATCCAACTCAGAGCTACCTGGAGGTGAAGGACAAAGGGGTCCTGATGACGGTAAGAGGCGGACCAGCTCCCTTCTTCTTCCAGAAGCTTCTCACCATACTTCCTGGCTGTGAACTGTTCCCCCTTCTGTGAGGATGCAGAGCAGCTGATTCCCATGGAGAAGTAGAATCAGAAGCTGAGCTTCCATCTCTATGGTAAGATGATGGGGTATGTGTGGATGAATTAAGGGTTATGGCAGGTGGAGGAGGTGGTGGTGGCGGCGGCGGCGAGCAGAGGGGCCTGTCATTCTCAGCACTGAAGCTGGTTCAGCATGTGGGGGTTAAGGGTCTGTGGAGGCTACCAGGTTCTTTCGGACTTGACTGTTGGACTGAGAGTTCTCTAGAATTCTCTTAATTCTATAGTTGGCTCCATCCTCCCTGAGCCCACAGTCCTGTCCACAGGGTCACCCAGTACATCCTCAGCCCCTCCAGAGCTGACATCCCTCTGTGGCTGCTTCTGAGAGAGTTGGGGATGGTGGAGAGAGTAAAGTGTTAGGAGCGTAGCTGGCTAGGTGCTTTCTGTTTTGCTAGCAGGGAGGTCTTCTAAGTAATGCTCCAAGAGCTTCCCTGCAGGGCTATTCTGTGGAATTATCATCCCTCACCTCTCCTGATATCATTTATGCCTCCTTTGGGTGTGGGAGGTGGGTAGAGGGGTGAAGGGCCTAACACTCCATCTCAGAAGGCTCCCTAGCCATTCAAACTGCCTCTTTGTTCTCCAGTCTCTCTCAGTGTCTGTGGAAGTTCTCAGAGACCCTTCCTTCTTGCAATCCATCAGTGGTACTTACTGAGTGCTTACTCTATGCAGAATACTGTTTTAAGTGCTTGGGAGTGGACAGTTCAATGGAATTAGCAGACATGTTCTCTGCAGCCCTCACTCACCACCTCAGTATACCTGTCCCAACCTTTCTGCTCTCATTATGGTGTCTCCCTGTCTAACACACTGAGATGTACTCGTCTTCTGCAATCCAAAATAGTCCCCTTTCAATCTTACCGGTCTGCTATTGGTTGAAAGGCGTGGGTCCAGGTGGCATATTGCAGCTACAGGAAGGATGTGAGGATAAGGCTATGTTCCTGATTGCTTAGGCATGAATTCTTCAGTGCTTAATGGGTGAGCTGGAAGGGAAAATAGAGAGAGAGAGAGAGTGAGTGAGTGAGTGAGTATGTGTGTATCAGCCTTTGCATCCTCTTCTTCCAGGGAAGGAACAGTTCTGTGAGGGCTGCTGTCTTCTGGCAATAGAATGCAAGGTGGAGCATAGTGCCCATCAGTGTGTCCACCCCATTCCTCTCTGAGAAGAGTTGAGTGGGCTCCATGTGAGTCATCACAGGTGTGGGTGGGGAGGTCAGAGTAGGCATCATATTAGATAGTGAATTATCCCATGCCTAGCTGCTGGCCCTCCAGTCCCTTGAGGACAAGCCATTTCTGGAGTCACACAGTTGGATCTGAGGGGCAGGTTGGTATTGGTTTAAGGTAGAGTAAGCATCTGGCTTAAGGGTGGCCTGTCTCTACAGCTCTGTTTGTTAGGGCCAGTGGCTTGAGGGTCGGGGGGTGGAGGGCCAAGTGCTTTCCAAAAAGCTAGGCTGCCTGCAAATCTCCCCCATTCCTCCAGCTGAAACCACTGGCTGTTGATAGAGGGCAGGGAGGGCCAGCCACATCTCTCCACATTACTAATTCAGGTGTGGTTTTCAAGTCCAGGTTCCAAAGCTCCCAAAACAGCCCTCATTTCAAGTGCTCCACTGTAACACTGCACTCCATTGCGTAGGGGCTCTTCTGTGCCATCCCCAGAGAAGGCCTCGCTGTTGAGTCCCAAATACCCCGGTGACATGTCGGTTCAGTCCTGGCAGCGCACAGCTCAGGGTGGGATGGTCACGGGTAGACTCTGACCTGGATGTTCCTCTCTCTACAGAGACACTTCAGTGCATCTCCCCCGCCTCATGGACCATCTCTCTGTTGTATGGATACAAGCCAATTCCCAGAAATGCCCTGCTTGTCAAGATGGTCCCAGGCTGGGCTTCCACCCAAAAGGGAACTGTGTATGTATTATGTGTTGGCAGAGAAAGTGTGTGGGGCGTGCTTAGTGAAAGGACCACCACTCTCAGCACAGAGGTTGGTTCTGGAAGCTGAGGGTCTGAGTGGGGCACTGGCTCTGTTTGACTGTGGGACCTAGCAGTCCCAGGGCCCTTAATTCTATAGACAGGTCAAGCCTCTGGGCCCACGGTCCTGTCTGCAGGGTCACCCTGCACGTCCTCAGTCTCCAGAGAAGGAACCCTTCTGGACTTGACAGCAGAGCCGTGCGGACTTCAGTCTCAGAGTAATTCAGCGGGGGTGCTGGTGGAAGGGAATGGAGAAGGCTGGATTCTGTCTAGTCTGCTGCTGTGCTAGGCCTCTCATCCCTGGAGAATGAGCCCCTCCTGGACTAAAAGTGTTGGATCTGAAGGTGGAGGTTAGAGGTGCATAATGTAGCTGTGCTGAGCTGTGCCTGTAAAGCTCACCTCTCCTAGACCATCCATGTTTGGGGGAGACTGTCGTTTGCAAAACTAGATTTTTTGCAACCCACTCTCTCTTCCTTTCCATGGGACAGATGTTTCTCCTGGAGACCAAGCGTCTGACAGATGGGGCTTTTGGCCACTGACAGAGGACAAGGTGGCGAGACGTGGGCCTCTATGATTCCTATAATCCAGTTGCGTTCCAGTCAATCGGCTGTATTGAGCACTTAAGGTGTGCACAGCACTATAGGTAGACTCCCATTCCCTGCCCCCCAGGGAGATTAGAGTATAGAGAAGGAGACAAACGTTAATGTAAATAATAAATGATCCCTATATACATTAATGCTGGGAGGGGGAAAGCGGGGGAGCCCCACCGAAGGGAATGGAACAATAGGAAGAGAGGGCTTAGACAAGGCCTCTTGAAGGAGAAGTGTCTCAAATAGGCTTTGGAGGCTGGGGAGAGTCATTTAATGGAGGATATATAGACTGAGGGTGTTAGAGTTCAGAGGTGGGACACAGGCAAGAGGCCAGCGGCAAGGTAGACGAAGTTGAGGTAGAGTGATTAGGTTGGCAGTAGAGGAGCTAAGTGTGTAGGTTGGGATGTAATAGGATAGTGAGGTAGGAGTGGGCAAGGTGACTGTGAGGTTGAAAACTAAAGGTAAGGAGTTGCCGTTTGATGTGCAGGTAGATGGGCAACCACTGGAGGTTCTTGATCCTTGATATCTCTCTCTCTCCTCTCTCTCTCTCTCTCTCTCTCTCTCTCTCTCTCTCTCTCTCTCTCTCTCTCTCTCCCTCCCTCCCCCTCTCTCCCCCTCTCTCCCCCTCTCTCCCCCTCTCTCCCCCTCTCTCTCCCTCTCTCTCCCTCTCTCTCCCTCTCTCTCCCTCTCTCTCCCTCCCTCTCCCTCCCTCTCCCTCCCTCTCCCTCTCCCTCTCTCTCTCCTTTTGCAACGTGGCCAAAATCCTTCCTTTCCTGTATCCAAACTACCCCGTTAATCCCATCACCACTTATTCTATCCCACCTTGATTATTGTATCAGCCTCCTGTTTCTTCCCACTCGACTTGATAGTTCACTCTGCTGCCCGGATCATTTTTCTCCAAAAACACTCAGGCCATGCATGTTTCCTCTCTCTGCAAGATCCTCCCGTGACTGCCCACCTGCCTCTGCATCAAAAGGAAACTCTTACCATTGGCTTTTCCCTGCTCTGCCAGTTGTCTGCTGTGTGACCTTAGGCAAGTCACTTAACTTCTCTGTGCCTCAGTAAAATTGGGATTAAGACCGTGAGGCCTATGTTGGACAGGGACTGTGTCCATCCCAATTTGCTTGTATCTACCCCAGTGATAGAACAGTGCCTGGCACATAATAAGCCCTTAAGAAATACCATAATTATTATTATTATTATTGTTTAAAACACTCAATTACCTTGTTCCCTCCTACCTCACCTCATTACTTCCCTACTGCAACCTAGCCAACACACTTGGCTCTAATGCTAAGGTTTTCACTATACCTTGATGTCATCTGTCTTGCTGCTGGCCTCTCGCCGGTGTCCCGCCTCTGATCGGGAAGTCCCTCCTCTCTCATAGCCGACGGACAATTACTCTATCTACCGTATTGAAGGTACATTTCCTCCCAGAGGCCTTCCCATAATAAGCCCTCCTTCCCTCTTCTCCCAATCCCTGCTGTGTCACCCTGACCTGCCCCCTTCATTCGTCACCATGACCCCTCAGTCCCAGAGCACTTATATATATATGTGTGTGTGTGTGTGTGTGTGTGTGTGTGTGTGTGTAATTTATTTATTTCTATTAATGGCTGTCTACCCCTCTGGACTGTAAGCTCATTGCGGGCAGGCAATATATCTGTTGTACTCTCCCAAACACTTAGAACAGTGTTCTGCAAACAGTAATAGCTCAATAAATACAATTGACTGAGGGGTGAGGTGTGGGGGGTAGGAGGAAGTGTTTGCAAAATCCAGTTGTCTGCAATCTCCTACCCCTCATTCTTCAGCTTCTCCCAAACACTTAGAACAGTGTTCTGCAAACAGTAATAGCTCAATAAATACAACTGATGGGTGAGGTCGGGGGTAGGAGGAAGTGTTTGCAAAAGACAGTTATCTGCAATCTCCTACCCCTCATTCTTCAGCTTTGAGACAATTGAGTTGGCTGGACACTGAAGGGTTTAACCAGAGAGACTTTAAAGGGCAGGATAGGGGAACAAGGATGCTTAGGTTCTGTCATCCATATGTGTCAGGTTCCACAACTCCAGGTGGGTTTCAGCCAGGACCAGTGGAGAAACTCCAGTGACAGCTCACTTCCATGAGACTCATGCTCCAAGCTTTACTGCCCCTTATCCGGAGAAGGCTTTGGTGGTGAGTCACAAGTCTCTTCCCCCTTGCCTCCCGCACCAGGTCTGTGTCTTGGAAGCAGACGGGAATCCCACGTCACCAACCCACTGCAGTGCACAGCTTGGGGTAGGATGAGTTGAGGGAGAATCAGACAGGCTATTACTCTGCAAACAGAGGCAGCTGAACAATTCACCCCACATTGAGGACCAGCCCCTTCCAGTGTGGATCCAGTCATATCAATTCTCGGATTGGCTGTGTCCTGGAAAGCTGGAGTTGTGGCCCATGTTGCCACCAGAAATGAGGGGGGGAGCGAGAATGAGAGTGTGTGTGTGTGTGTGTGTGTGTGTGTGTGTGTGTGTGTGTGTGTGTGTGTGTGTGAGAGAGAGAGAGAGAGAGAGACAGACTGGGTTAACTTTTGGGATAGAATAGTGAAGTGGGGGCTGCTATTACTGATACAGAGGCTGGTTCTGGAAGCTGGGCCTCTGTGCAGGGAACTGGTTCTGTTGGACATGACTGCAGGACCAAGGAGATCCGAGTCCCTTAATTCTACAGACAGGTTAAATCTCTCCGTGTCAACAGTCCTGTGTGCAGGGTCACCCTGCATGTTCTCAGTCCCTGGAGAAGGGACCTTTCTGTATTGGACAGTAGTGACTTCTGGAGGTGCAGTGTCAGGAGCAGGACAGGATGGCATCAACGTGTCCATTCGTCTCTGAGAAGCAGAGCCATGTGAACTCACATCCGATAAGACAGGAGGGGTGTGGTTTGGGAGGACCAGAGAAGTGAGGCTTGGTACTAGAAGTTGATTTGGACAATTTTGCTGGACCTCCAGTGTCTGGAAAACAAATTCCTTTTGGAGTAACCAAGTTGAGTTTCTGAGAGTGGGCCACTAAGTATAAATAGGCCAGAGTATTGCAGTTAGCTGTGGTATTTCAATCAATCATATTTATTGAGCACTTACTGTGTGCAGAGCACTGTACTAAGCACTTGGGAAGTGCAAGTTAGCAACATATAGAGACGGTCCCTACCCAACAACGGGCTCACAGTCTAGAAGAACATGTCAATATGCCTATTTTTTTTCCTGTTGATAGGTTCAGTGTCTGGTGAGGGAATGGGAAAATGGGGTCTGGAAAAAAAAAACAATAAAAAAACCTAGGTTATCTGCAATCTCCTAGCCCTCTCTCTTCAACTATGCGACATCTGAATCTGCTGGAGACTGAAAGGTTTGGTATCAGAAGGGGACCTCAGAGGGCAGGATGGGGGAACCCGTCCACTTGGACTCACTAATCCCCATGTGTCTTAAGTCCAGGTTCCGCAACTTCAGGTGGGTTTCAGTCAGAACTGGAGGAGAAGTTCTAGTGACACCTCGCTTCCATCAGATCCAGGCTCTGCTTTGTGCCCAGAGGAAGTCTTTACAGTAAGTTGCATGTCTTGGAGCAGGTGGGGAGTGTGTGTTTGGGAGTTGGGGAGAGAGAAAGGTGGCACAGGTTTCTAATGTTGGCTGAGACCCAGAAAGGAGTCCCAAATCACCAGCCTCAGCATTGCATAGCTCAGGGTAGGATGACTCAAGGGATTCAACGGTGATATGGTGGGGAGGAGGGGAGCAGGGGGTTTTCTATTAGAAATTGATTTGTCCAGTTGTCCTGAATATCCTGTCTCTGGAGATTGAGTCCCTGCTGGGGTTCTAAGGAAGGGGCCCCTAAGTACTAATAGGGTAAAGTAGTGTAATAATAAGAATTGTAGTATTTGAGCGCTTACTATGTTCCAAGCACTGTTCTAAGCACTGGAGTAGATACAAGGTAATCAATTTGTCCCACATTGGGCTCACAGCCTTAATCCCCATTTTACAGATGAGGTAACTGGGGCACAGAGAAGTTAAGGGGTTTGACCAAGGTCACCCAGCAGACAAATGGTGGATCTGGGAATAGAACTCATATCCTCTGACTCCCAAGCCCATACTCTGTCAGTTTAGCTGTGGCCGTCAGTATTTGGGCCCCCCTCGCCCCTCTTACCCTCCCTCCAAAAACCCAACCCAAAAGCTATGTTGTCTGCCACTCCTTACCCCTCTGTCTGTAGCTGTGAGAAATGATGTTCCTGGAGGCTGAGGACCTCAGAGGGCAGGAACCCGGCCCCTCAGGCTCACTAATCCACGTGTGTCTTCCAGGGCCAGTTTCCTCAACCCCGTATGCGTTTCAGCCAGGATGGGTGGAGAAGCTCCAGTACCAATCGACTTCCATGAGGAGGATGCTCCAAGCTCCTCCTACAGACACCCAGAGGAGGTCTTTGTGGTGAGTCCCAAGTTTTTGCCCACACCCCTGCCAGCTCCATGCCTTGCTGACTCAGACACAGACAGAAGCCCCGCGGTGCACAGGTTGAGGTAGTAGGACCAAGGATGGAATCTGACCAGCTATTTCTGTCCAAACAGATGCTGTTGAATGCATCATCCTGGCCTTGAGGATCATCCCCTTGCAGTGTGGGCACAGTCCAGTCAATCCCCAGACTTGCCCCACCATTCATTCATTCAATTGTATTTATTGAGCACTTACTGTGTGCAGAGCACTGTACTAAGCGCTTGGGAGGAGATTGAACTGTGGACCACGTTGCCACCACAAAGGGAAGGGTATGTGTGTGTGTGTGTGTGTGTGTGTGTGTGTGTGTGTGTGTGAGACAGAGAGAGAGAAGGGGTTAAACTTTTGGGTAAGTGTGATTAAGACTAGGCTGCCACTGGAAACAGGGCCTGGGGCTCTGTTCATGGAACTGGTTCTGTCTGACTTTTCTGTGGGACTGAGAAGACCCAGGGTCCTTAATTCTGTAGCTGGGTTAAACCTCCATGCATGCACAGTCCTGTCTGCAGGGCCAATCTGCGCACCCTCAGACTCTGGAAAAGGGACCTGTCTTGGCCAAATTGTTACTGAATTGTACTTTCCAAGTACTTAGTACAGTGCTCTGCACACAGTAAGAGCTCAATAAATACTATTGAATAAATGAATGAATAAATGAATGGCCTGGCAGCGGTGGCTTCTGGGAGTTTAGTGTCCAGAGTCAGGCAGGAACATGATCAGTGTGTCCACTCCATTCCTCTCTGAAAAGCAGAGTAGTGAGATTGAGTTGTCACAGATGTGGACAGGGTGCATGGAGTGCCAGCATTGTACCCCAAACTGAATTTTGTTCAGTTTGGGTTGAACCTCCAGTCCTGGGAGTTGAAGAACCTCGTGGGCTAACAAATTTGGAGAGGGTGGCTAAGTATTAGTAGGACAGAGTTTTTCCTTAAACTTACTTGTGACTGTTTAGGTCTTTAGACTTCACATCTCATCAGGGGTTCCTCACGGGTCAGTTTTTGGTCCCCTTATGTTCTCTATCTACACTCACTCCCTTAGTGAACTCATTTGCTCCCATGCCTTCAACTATCATCCCTACGCAGATGATACCCAAATCTTCATCTCTGCCCCGCTCTCTCTCCCTTCCTCCAGACTTGTATCTCCTCCTACCTTCCGGACATCTCCATCTGGATGTCAGCCCGCCATATAAAACTCAATATGCGCAAGCAGCGTGGCTCAGTGGAAAGAGCCTGGGCTTTGGAGTCAGAGGTCATGGGTTCAAATCCCGGCTCTGCCGATTGTCAGCTGTGTGACTTTGGGCAAGTCACTTCACTTCTCTGGGCCTCAGTTACCTCATCTGTAAAATGGGGATTAAGACTGTGAGCCCCCCGTGGGACAACCTGATCACCTTGTAACCTCCCCAGCGCTTAGAACAGTGCTTTGCACATAGTAAGCGCTTAATAAATGCTATCATTATTATTATTATTATTAAGACTAAACTCCTTATCTTCCCTCCCAAACCCTGCCCCCTCCCTGACTTTCCTGTCACTGTAGAGGGCACTACCATCCTTCCTGTCTCACAAGCCCGCAACCTTGGTGTCATCCTCGACTCCACTCTCTCGTTTACCCCACACATCCAATCCATCACCAAAACCTACTGGTCTCACCTCCGCAACATCGCCAAGATCAGCCCTTTGCTCTCCATCCAAATCACTACCTCGCTGGTTCAAATCTCTCATCCTATCCCGACTGGATTACTGCATCAGCCTCTTCTGTGATCTCCCATCCTCCTAACTCTCCCCACTTCAGTCTGTACTTCACTCTGCTGCCCGGATCATCTCTGTACAAAAATGCCCTGGGCATGTTACTCTCCTCCTCAAAAATCTCCAGTGGCTACCAATCAACCTACACATCAGGCAAAAACTCCTCACTCTTGGCTTCAAGGCTCTCCATCACCTCGCCCCCCTCCTACCTTACCTCCCTTCTCTCCTTCTACAGCCCAGCCCACACCCTCCACTCCTCTGCTGCTTACCTTCTCGCTGTGCCTCATTCTAGCCTGTCCCGCCATCGACCCCCGGCCCACATCCTCCCCCTGGCCTGGAATGCCCTCCCTCCACACATCTGCCAAGCTAGCTCTCTTCCTCCCTTCAAAGTCCTACTGAGCGCTCACCTCCTCCAGGAGGCCTTCCCAGACTGAGTCCCCTTTTTCCTCTCCTCCTCCCCATCTCCCCCAGCCCTACCTCCTTCCCCTCCCCACAGCACTTGTATGTATTTGTACAGATTTATCACTCTATTTTACTTGAAAATATTTACTATTGTATTTATTTTGTTAATGATGTGCATATAGCTTTAATTCTATTTGTTCTGATGATTTTGACACCTGTCTACATGTTTTGTTTTGTTGTCTGCCTCCTCCTTCTAAACTGTGAGCCCGTTGTTGGGTAGGGACCGTCTCTTTATGTTGTCTACTTGGACTTCCCAAGAGCTTAGTACAGTGCTGTGCACACAGTAAGTGCTCAATAAGTACGATTGAATGAATGAATCTCCAGGTGTTAGGGTCACTGGGAGGAGGGAAGACTTAATGCTTGGTTAAAAAAAAATCTGAACCTCTAGCCTTTTCTCTCCAGCCTCAAGACCACTGATCCTCTTGGAGACATTTGCATTTGGTGATTTAAATGTGGTCTTCAGCTTTAGATAGCGGGCACGCTGAGAAATGCAAATCTTCAGGATCACTAATCCAGGCGTCCCTGCCAAGATTTCAGATATGCATTGGCAAGGATCAGTGGCGGAGCTCCAATTATACCCCACCTCCTTCGGACAGATGCTCTGGGATCCTGTTTTGCCAGAGGAAGCCTAGATGGTGAGTCTTTTCCTAGCTCCTTGTCTAGACAGCTGTGAAACCCGGCAGGAAGTCCCTCAGCCCCAAAGTCTGGCAGTGCACAGGTTGGGGTTGGATGACAGAGGGGAGACTCTAACTAGCTTTTAATCGCTCTACAAAGACAGCTCAATGCATTTCCCTGACCTTGAGGATCAGTCCCTCCGAAGTTAGGACAGTCGGGTCAGTTCTCAGACTTGTTCAGCCATTGAGATGGAGCCATGGGAAGGTGCTGCTACCTCAAAGGGTAGGGGGTGGGGAGGAGTGTGTGTGTGTGTGTGTGTGTGTGTGTGTGTGTGTGTGTATAATAGGGATGGTTAGCTGCATGGGGAGTCAGAACCATGAGGAAGAGGATGCCATTGTTGATAGAAGCTGGTTCTGGAAAATGAGTCTGGGGCTCTGTGGAAGGTGCTGGTTCTGTTTGGCTTGACTTTGGGACTGAAGACTCGGGCCTCTTAATTCTCTAGATGAGTCAAAATCCTGCCTTCCCAATCACCCTACACATCATCAGATGCCATAGAAAGGGACTCTTCTGTGTCGGACATGGGCTTCTGGGGAAGGGCAGGTAGGTGGTGCTTCGTCAGGAGTAAGGCAGAGTTTGTCACTGTCTGTCTCATCATCTGCTGAGAAATTGAGTTATGGGGATTTTGGAAATAGATGTTAGTGGCTAGTGAGGCGCAGTGGATAAGTTGCATTGACAGTCAAGTATACAGGCTGGGGAACTGTCGGGGAACTGGGAAGGTTAGGTTAGGCGAGGGGAAAAGGTCAGGCCAGGGGAAAAGTTTAACCCAAGGGAAAAGGTGAGGCCAGGGGAAAAGGTTAGCTTGGGGGAAAGCGTCGCTAGTATGAACGTCATGGGTTCTAATCCCAGCCCTGCCCTTTATCTGCTGTGTAACCCTGGGCACTTCACTTCTCTCTCATCTGTAAAATGAGGATTGAGACTGTGAGCCCAGACGTATCAGGGGCTGTGTCCAACCCAGTTGGCTTATGTCCACCCACTGCTTAGTAGAGAACTTTCTGACACATAGGACTTAAAAAATACCATCGTCATTATTATAAAAGGATTTGTCCAGAAAAACACAAATTCCAGACAGCTTTTCAATGGGTCTCATCTCTGGCTGGACCCCCACCCCACCTTCCCATCTTGCCTCAATTCCCCCCTTACAGCCCCAACTTCCAGCACGCTGACACTGAACCCAAGGAACAGTTAGGGCAGCCTGGCCCTTCCAAGCAAACAGACCACCACTCTTCCTACCTTCGGAGCCCTCCTAAAATCACATCTTTTCCAAGAAGTCTTCCCCAACTAAGACCCGTATTTCCTCTATTTAATGATGATAAGAATAATAATAACGGTATTTGTTAAGTGATGATGATGACTTGTCCTCAAGGGACTGGAGGGCCAGAAGCTATGTAAGGGATAATTTGCTTTCTAACACAATGGCTGCTTTGTCCTCCCCACCCACACCCCTGATGACTCACGTGGAGCTCACTCAACTCTTCTCAGAGAAGAATGGGGTGGACACACTGATGGGCAGTATCCTCCATCTAGCACTATATTGCCAGAAGCCACCAGCACTCACAAAAGGGTTTCTTCCCTGGGAGAAGAGTATTGCCAGAAGCCACCAGAACTCACAAAAGGGTTTCTTCCCTGGGAGAAGAGAATGGAGAGAGAGAGAGAGAGAAAGAGAGAGAGAGAGAGAGAGACACACACACACACACACACACTTTATTTTCCCTTCCAGCTCACCCGTGTACATAGTCCAACCCATTAAGCACTGAAATATTCAAATCACAGCAAGTAGGTACATAGTCTTCTACTCAGATCTGTCCCTTACCAGTATTGTATCATCTGGGTCCATCCCATAAAACTGATGCTGGACTTCTAAGATTGAAAAGGGATTCTTGGAGAATGCAGAAGACGAGCACATCTGAAGGTATTAGGGAGGGAGACACCATGATGAGAGCAGAAAAGTGGGGACAGGTATACTGAGGAGGTGAGTCAGAGCTGCAGGGAATGGCTGCTAATTCTGTTGCATTGTACTCTCCCAAGCGCTTAGTACAGTATTCTGCACATACTAAGCACTCAATAAATACCACTGATTGATTTCAACAGTGTAGTGTCTCTGAGAAATTCCACAGCTACAGAAAGAGGCAGTTTGAGGGGCAAGGGAGCCATCTGAGATGGATTATTAGACTCTTCACTCCATTAATAATAATAATAATTATTATTATTATTATATTTGTTAAGCACTTACTATGTGCCAAACACTGTTTTAAGCGCTGGGATAGACACAGTGTATTCAGGTCGTTCCATGTGGGGCTCACAGTCTTAATCCCCATTTTCCAGATGAGGTAACTGAGGTAACATTCCCAAGGGTTTCAGGCAGGACTGGTGGAGAAGCTCCGGTGACACCTCGCTTCCATCAGACCCAGTATCTACTGCGTCCTACCCAAAGGAGGGCTCTGCAGTGAGTCCTGTGTCTTGGGAGGGGGAGGAGGCGTGGAGGGGAGGAAGGGGAGGGTGAGTCTGTCCTGTTGGCTCAGATATGTTGCCAACTTGTACTTCCCAAGAGCTTAATACAGTGCTCTGCACACAGTAAGCGCTCAATAAATACGATTGAATGAATGAATGAATGAATGAAAGGAACCCCTTAGGACCAACCTCAGCAGTGTACAGCTCAGGGTAGGATGACTCAAGGAAGAATCTGACCAACTATTACGCTTCAAACAGAGGCTGCTCAATGTATCACTCAGCTTAAGGACCACTCCCTTGCAGTTTAGGCACACTTAAATCAATTCTCATAATGCCCCGTCATTGAGAGATGGAGCTGTGGGTTAGGTTCCCACCACAAAGGGAAGGTTTTGCTTCTGTGTTGGTGTTTGTGTAAGTATGTCAGTGGGGTTCGCTTTGGGGAAAGGAGAATGACGATTGAGGCTGAGGTTTGGCTTTGGGAACTTGTCCTGTCGGACTTGACTATGGGATTGGGAACCTGGGCCCTCAGTTCTAGAGATGGGTCAAACCTCCGTGTGCCCGCGGCCCTGTCGGCAGGGTCAACTGGAACATGTTCAGTTCCCGGAGAAGGGACCAGTTTGGAACTGCCATGGTGGCTTTTGGGAGTGTAGTTTCAAGGAGCAGGACAGGCTGGCATCCACGTGTCCACCCCACTCCTCTCTGAGAAGTGGAGTTGTGCAGACTCCCGTCCTAGACCATTTCAACAGGGGTGTGGTGGGGAGGAGCAGAACGGGAATGATTGTAATAGAAATTTCCCAGGTGTTCTGGGCCTCCAGTCCCTGGAGAATGAGCTATTCCTGGGGTTATGAGAAAGGGGCAGATAAGTATTGATAGGGCAGAGGGCTGCAGTCAGCTTGGCTGTGGTGGTCAGTGTTTCAGGGCAGGGAGAGGGAAAAGAGTGTTGGCCAAAAAAACCCAACTAGGTTGTCCGTAATCTCTTACCACCCCTTCATTCAATAGTTTTAATTGAGCGCTCACTGTGTTCAGAACACTGTACTAAGTGCTTGGGAAGTACAATACAGCAACAGAGAGAGACAATCCCTGCTCACATCGAGCTTACAGTCTAGATGGGGGGTGTGGGGGAGGCAGACATCAATACAAATAAGCAGACATCAATATAAACAAATAAAATTACAGATATATACATAAGTGCTGTGGGGCGGTGAGGGGAGAAGAGCGAAGGGAGCAAATCAGGGAGACACAGATGGGAGTGGGAGATGAGGAAAAATGGGGCTTAGTCTGGGAAGGCCTCCTGAAGGAGATGTTCCTTCAGTAAGGCTTAGGAGTTGGGGGAGAGTAATTGTCTGGCAGATTTGAGGAGGGAAGGCATTCCAGGTCAGTGGTAGGTCTTGGGCCAGGGGTCGGAGGCTAGACAGATGAGATGGAGGAACAGTGAGAAGGTTAGCACCAGAGGAGCCAAATTGCGGGCTGGGTTGTAGAAGGAGAGAAGCAAATTGAGGTAAGAGGGGACGTGATGATGGAGAGCTTTAGAGCTTTAAAGTGAGGAGTTTTGTTAGATATGGAGGTGGATAGGCAGGAGGGGGGGTGACATGTCCTGTATGTTTCTGTAGAAAGATGATCTGGGCAGCGGAGTTAAATATGGACTGGAGTGGGAGAGGCAGGAGGTAGGGAGGTCAGAAAGGAGGCTGATGCAGTCATCTAGGCAGGATAGGATGAGTGATTGTATTAATATGGTAGCAGTTTGGGTGGAGAGGAAAGCACAGATTTTAGTGATGTTGTAAAGGTGAGACCGACAGGAGAGCGACCCACACTCCATCTCCAGCTGTGAGAACTGATGCTCCTGGTGATTGAAGTGTTTGGCAACAGATGAGAACCTCAGAGGGCAGGATGGGGGAACCCAGCCCCCTCAGGCTCACGAATCCACGTGTGTCTTCTAAGGCCAGTTTGCTTGACCCCAGATGAGTTTCACCTAGGACTGGTGGAGAATCTCCAGTGACAATTCAGTTCCGCGCAAGCGATGCCCTAGGCTTCTCCGCCAGGCACCCGAAGGAGGTTTTGGTAGTGAGACGAAGCTTTGCCCACACCCTTCCCAGCTCCATACCTTCTCAGATCAGAGTCAGAAAGAAGCCCCACAGAGACCAACTCGGGGTACGATGACCATGGGCTGAATCTGACCGGCTACTTAAGCAGCATGGTGTAGTGGATAAGGCACGGGCCTGGGAATCAGAAGGTCATAGGCTCTAATCCCAGCTCCACCACTTGTCTGCTGGCTGGCCTTGGGCAAGTCACTTCACTTGTCTGTGCCTCAGTTTCCTTGTAGGTAAAATGGGGATTAAGACTGTGAGCCCAACGTGAGACAGGGACTGTGTCTAACCCGATTTGCTTGTATCCACCCCAGCGCTTAGTCCAGTGCCTGGCACACAGTAAGCACTTAACAGATACTGGGTGAAATAGTTGCCATTCAGTTCATGGCCCTGGCCATGAGGACCATCCCCTTGCAGCGTGGACACACTTTAGTCAATCCCCAGACTTGTCCCACCAGTGAGAGACTAAACTGCAGACTATGTTGCCACCACAAAAGGAAGGATATGTGTGTGTGTGTGTGTGTGTGTGTGTGTGTGTGTGTGTGTGTGTCCAGACTGCCTGAGTGTACCCACCCCATTCTTTTCTGGTCCAGTATGGGCAGGGATTGCCTCTCTCTATTGCTGAATTGTACTTTCCAAGAGCTTAGTACCGTCCTCTGCACACAGTAAATGCTCAATAAATGCGAATGAATGAATGGTGTCCTTTAGATTCCAACCTGAGTTTTTGTAGGAAGCACAGAAAGATTTGGTCCCGGGGAATGCAAGTCGTGTCACTCCCCTGTTTAGTCTGCCAATGCACTGGAAACCTTTTGCTCTTTAAATGCAGGCGTCTCCCAGCCTGGGAGTGTGGGGATCCAATGTCAGGGGTAGGGAACAATGGAGAAGCCAGGGCATCTGTGGTGGTTCTCTCCTGCCCGTTGAGAAATAACTTGATTAGGGGGTGTTGGAGGAATGTCTTTTGTCTGGAGAAACTGCATTGTTTGCATCTCCTCAGGTTTCCTTCTCAACCTGCAGGAGCACCGTCAGATCCCTCACTCCGCTGAGTGCTGTTCGGGGGGAATCTGAGTACTAGGACCACCTCGATGATCTCACAGCCGGTGAGAAGAGATTTCATTTTACCTGTCTTCTGCTCAACAATAACAATTCCCCTCCCTCAATGACTCCCATGCCTATTGCCTTCACCATCTATCCTAGACTTTTAACTCCTGCCTTCAACTCCCAGTGCCCCCCCACCCGCCCCCAACCCAACTCCCATCTTGTCAGGAGGCAACTGCCAGTGCTTAATACATGCTCTGCATTTAGGAAGTACGGATCAATACTATCACTACTAAACAAGACTCCTCATTCTCTGTCATGCCTTTCTCGACCTCTCACCTGCGTGTGACACCATGGACCATCCTGCTCACCTGTGAACTCTATGTCCTTTCAATTTCCCCTTCACAGCCCCCTCCTGGATTTCCTTCTTCAACCTTACTTTCTTGCTCTTCCCTTGACACTTCCTGTGGGTACCCCCACGGTTGCATCCTCTTCTGTTCTCATGTTATTCGCACTCCCTTAGATATCAGATGGTCACCCAGATACCCACTACCTAGGTTCATTCTTGTTCCCCTACGACTCAGCCCACACACTTTACTCTTAAGGTGAGCTACTCATCGTGCCTCTCTCTGTCTCTCATCTCTCACTATTCTCTTGCTTATTCTTCATTTCACCCTCAAACTCATCCCCAACCTTCTCATGTGGCAGACCAGTACCTTCCATCTTTAAGGATCTTCTGAGATGACATCTTCTTCAGGAGGCAGTGCGTGAGGAACTTTTCATCCTTCCACCCTATTTTCGCCCCAAACTGCCACTTCAATGTTCTCAGCACTGAAAGAGTTGGGCATTCACTAATCCTAATCCCCTATGGAACCTTGACACTCAAGTTGCTAGTAGGAAGAAGCCCTAGAATATGACAGGTACCTGTTTGCCGTGTTATACTGTGATCTCCTAAAGAGCAGTGACCATGTCTCCTCATTATATTGTACCCTCCCAAATACTAGTGTTTAGCATATACTTTGTGTCAAGTGCAGGACAGACTAAAAGGTCTGTAAGTAATCCAAGCATCATTTGGGGCCAGGATCCACCATTCCAAATGTACACGGGTCAGGGCCAGTACAGAAATATCAGTCTCCCCCCTGGGATGGACACTTTACTATCCATGTGGCCAGAGGAGGCCCAGAAAGCAAAGGTGAATACTGAGGCCTATCTGGAAGAAACAGGAAACTCCCTCAAGAACTTGACTTGGCTCAGAATAGCCATGGTAGAGACCCCTCCCCTGTGTGCCCTAAAATCATGCTTGTCATCTGGGCCATCCTTTTTGACCAACCATCGCTTGCGTTCACAGGGGAGTGGAGATGAGGGAAGATGCCTAAAGAACGGACTAGGTCGTGACTGACCACTCGCCAGCCGTTCCACCGGACGTGGCCGGTTTGGGTTCTCCACGGCCATGTGGATCTCGACTGTGCAGCGTGGATACCGACTGGTTGGCTCCCCGGACCTCTCTAGAGACTGAGTTAAGAACAATTCCTCAACCCCAATCCAACCATGCCATTTCCTTGAGGCTAAATATTGTATTACTAGGGGCTATCTTCTGCCTCCTCCAGAAAGCGATGGATTTGTTTGTTAGATATGTGTTTGCATCGTGGGGTTAACTTTGAGGTGTGAGGGTGCTGTTCATTCAATTAATTGTATTTACTGAGCACTTACTGTGTGCAGAGCACTGTACTAAGGTCTTGGGAGAGTACAATACCACAGTAAACAGACCCATTTCCTGCCCACAGTGAGCTTAGCATCTAGAGGGGGAGGCAGACATTGATATAAATGAGAATCGGAGGGGGATTAAGAAAGGGAGTAAGTCAGGGTGAGAAGTAGGAGTTAGCTGGGGGTTGGTCGGGGGGTGGGGGGGTCGCCTCAGCACCAAGGCCGGCCCTGGATCTTGGCTGTTTGTCCGGAATAGATTCTGCCGACTTGTCTGCAGGCCGGAAAAGTCCCGGGGCCCTTAGATCTGTAGACAGGTCAAACCTACCTGAGTCCACAGTCTAGTCTTTAGCATCACCCCACACAGAACTATGGCCCCCAGAGAAAGGAGCCCCTTGGTGCTGATGGTGTGGAGGGCCTGGGGAGAAAGGGGACCCAGCATCAGGAATGGGTCAATTTGCCATGTCAGGTTTTGTGTGTCTGTGTGTGGCCCATGACTTGTGGAGAAGAGCGTTCTAGAGAATGTAGGCTGAGACCCAATCACTGGGGGGCCTGGAAGAGCAAGAGTTTTTCATGGAAACTACATCGTCAGTGCAAGTAGTTTCCTCACCGGAAAGCACTGGAGCGATGGTTTGAGGGCGACTGATGTGAGGTTCAGGATCCTTTAGGTGTCCAGAGTAGGTAAAATGAGAACTGGAAGGAGCTTTTAAACCCTCCCCTTGACCCAGGGAGGCAGAAAAGGTTGCTCCAAAGCCCTGTGTTTCAGGATTTTGTGAAACTCATAATGATGACAATAATAATGACATTTGTTAAGCACTTACCATGTCCTAGACATTATACTAAGAATGAGGGTAGATGCAAGCAAATTGGGTTCATTCATTCATTCAATCATATTTATTGAGCGCTTACTGTGTGCAGAGCACTGTACTAAGCGCTTGGGAAGCACAAGTCGGCAACATATAGAGACAGTCCCTACCCAACAATGGGCTCACAGTCTAGAAGGGGAAGACAGACAACAAAACATGTAGACTGGTGTCAAAACCATCAGAATAAATAGACTTATAGCTATATGCGTATCATTAACAAAATAAATAGAATAGTAAATATGTACAAGTAAAATAGAGTAATAAATCTGTACAAATATATACAAGTGCTCTGGGGAGGGGAAGGAGGTGGGGGGGGTGGGGAGGAGGAGAGGAAAAGGGGGGCTCAGTCTGGGAAGGCCTCCTGGAGGAGGTGAGCTCTCAGTAGGGCTATGAAGGGAGGAAGAGAGCTATCTTGGCGGATTTGTGGAGGGAAGGCATTCCAGGCCAGAGGAAGGATGCGGGCCAGGGGTCGACGGCGGGACAGATGAGAATGAGGCCCAGTGAGGAGGTTAGCGGCAGAGGAGCGGAGGGTGCGGGCTGGGCTGGAGAAGAAGAGAAGGGAGGTGAAGTAGGAGGGGATGAGGTGATGGAGAGCCTTGAAGCTGAGAGTGAGGAGTTTTTGCCTGATTGGTAGGTTGACAGGCAACCACTGGAGATTTTTGAGGAGGGGAATGACACGCCCAGAGTGTTTCTGTACAAAGATAATCCGGACAGCAGAGTGAAGTATAGACGTAGTCCCTGTCCCACATGGGGCTCTCAGTCTTAATCTCCATTTTACAGGTCAGGTAACTGGAGCACAGAGAAGTGAAGTGACTTGTCCAAGGTAAAACAGCAGACAAGTGGCAGGGCCAGGCTTGAATCCCAGATCCTTCTGAATCCTGGTCCTGTGCTCTATCTACTAGGCCTTGATACTTCTTGACAGATCATTAACATGCTCTTTCCCCCGCCCCCAGCCAGGACTGTGACCCATCAGCTAGAACATAGACAGGAGTCCCGAAGCACCAACCCCCTGCAGTGCACAGGTCAGCATAGGATGACACGAGGGAGAATCTGACCGACAATTACTCTGCAAACAGAGGCTGCTCAACAGCTCTCCCTGACCTTGAGAACCATCCCCTTGCAGTGTGGGTCCAGTCAAATTCATTCATTCAATCGTATTTATTGAGCACTTACTGTGTGCAGAGCACTGTACTAAGCGCTTGAATCAATCAATTCTCAGATTTCCCCCACCCTGGAGAGGTGGGGCTGTGGGCTCCGCTGCCACCACAAAGGGAAGGTTTTGCTTATATGGGTGCTTGTGTGTGTGTGAGAGAGAGAAAGATGGGCTTAGCTTTGGCTCTAGAATAATGAGACAGGGGCTGCCCATCTTGGTATGGAGGCTGACTCAGGAAGCTGAGAAGCTCTGGGCAGGAAACTGGTTCTGGTGGATGTGACCATGGGGTCGAGAAGACCCGGGGCCCTTAATTTTATAGACGGGTCAAATCTTTCTGTGCCCATAGTCCTGTATGTGGGTCACCCTGTACATCCTCAGACCCTGGAGAAGGGACAAAGAAGAACAGAGGCTGAGGCTCTGTGCAGGAATTTGATCTTGTTTGACTTGATTATGGGATTGAGAAGACCCAGGGTCCTTAATTCTATACATGGGGCAGACCCCGTTTGCCCACAGCCCTGTCTGCAGGGTCAACCGGTACAAGATGGGCTCCCAGAGAAGGGGCCTGACTGGGCCTGCCAATGGTGGCTTCTGGGCGTCTAGTGTCAGGGGCGGGACAGATGGCATCCATGTGTCCACTCCATTTCTCTCTGAGAAGCAGTGTCATGCGGACCCCCATCCGAGACCAGGTCGACAGAGGTGTGGTGGGGAGGAACAGAGTGGGCAGGCCTCAAACTAAAAATAGACTTGTATAGTTGTTCTGGACCTCCAGGCCCTGGAGAATGAGCCCCTGCTGGGCTTCTGAGGAGGGGGCAGATAGTTACTAACAGGGCAGAGTGTTGTAGTGAGCTTAACTGTGGTGGTCATTGTTTTGGTGGGGTGAGGGAGAGTATTTCCCCCCCGCCCCTCCCCCCCAAAAAAACAAAATACAGATTGTCAGCAGTCTTCTATCCCTTCATTTGCAGGTGTGAGAACTGATTCTCCTGGATTGTTTGGCAGCAGATGTGGATCTCCAAGGGCAGGATGGGGAAACCTGGATGCTCAGCCTCATGAATCCAAGGGCAGCTTCCTCAACCCCAAATGGTTTTCAGCCAGGATGGGTAGATAAACTCCAGTAACAATTGACGTCTCTCAGAGCGATGCTCCCGGGTCTTCCGCCTGGCACCCGGAGGAGGTCTTGGGGTGAGTCCCAAGATTTTTCCCCACACTTACTGCCTCCATGTCTTGCTGGCTTGGACACAGAAAGTGGCCTGTAATGCTTAGTTGGGGTAGGATGTCCAAGTGAGGAATCTGACTGGCTATTTTTCTCCAGAGAGAATGCATCATCCTAGCCTTGGGGACCATTCCCTTGCACTGTGGGCACAGTCAAGTCAATCCCCAGATTTGCCCCACCAGTGACGGATCGAACTGTGTGGACCATGTTGTCAACAAAAAGGAAAGGAGGGGTGTGTGTGTGTGTGTGTGTGTGTGTGTGTGTGTGTGTATTTGTGGGGCTAGCTTTTGGGGAAGGATAGTTAGGAGAAGGCTACCACTCTCTGGCAGGAAGTCCCACAGCCTCAATGCCTGGCAGTGCACAGATTGGGATGGGAAAACTTGGACTAGCTATTACACTCTCTCCAGAGGCTGCCCAATGCATTTCCCCAGGCTTGAGGACCATTCCTCCACAATTTGGACTGTCAGGTTAATTCTTAGACTTGCCCTGAAATTGAGATGGAGCCATGGACTGTACCGCTACCACATGGGGAAAATGTAGGTTGTGTCTGTGCATGAATGACTGTGGGGCGGGTTAGCTCAGTGGGGGGCTAGAAGAGTGAGAAAATGGATATCACTGTTGAAAGAGAAGCTGGTCCCGAAAATGGGGTCTGGGGCTCCGTACGGGGCACTGGTTCTATTAGATTTGGATGGGGGACTGAAGACCTTGGGCCCTAAACTCTAAAGAAGGATCAAAGTCCTGCCTTCAGCGTCTCCCTGCACATCCTCAATCCCTAAAGAAGGGACTCTTCTGTGTCTGACGATGGTTTCTGGGGAAGCCAGGTAGGTGGTGGTCCATCAAGAGAAAGGCAGTGATTGTCACTGTCTACATCATTGTCTTCTGAGAAATTGAGTTAGGGGGATTTTTGTAGGAGATGGATGTTAGTGGTCAGAGTCACAGTGAGGCACAATGGAATAAGGTGTGATGACGGTCAAGCATACAGGTTGGGGAGCTGAAAATGCAGGCACTGTACTATAGAAACTGACTTCTGTCCAATTTCCCAATATGCTGCATATCTCTGGACTCAGGAATACCAGCCCTACGGGCCTGATATTTGTGATGATTGCAGGGGTGCAAGGGGTGTCTGGAGGGAAGACAGCCCCAGTGTGAAGAGTAGAGTAGAGCACAGTAGTGAACAGTCCTCTCATGGAACTGCCTTGCACATCTCTAGCTCTCACAGAGGGAACTTTCCGTATCTGCTAGGGGTTGCTCCCAGCTAAGTGGGAGGTTAGTGTTAAGATGGACTCTGTGTGTGAGGGGGGTGGGAGGGTGAGTGACTGAGTGAGAGAGAGATCTCCCTTCTTCTCTTGATTGCTGTAGCCTCCAACCCGAGTCTTTGCACGGAACATACAAAGATTAGGTCCTGAGTACTCCAGGCCTTACCACTCCCTTGTTCAATCTGCCATTGCACACAGAAGACCTCTTGCCCTATGAGTCCAGGCCTCTTGAAGCCTGGGAATGTGTAGATCGAATGGCAGGGGTAGGGAAGACTGGAGAATGTAGGGTGTCTGAAGCTGTCCTCTCTTGCCTGTTGAAAAATAGTTTGAGTTGAGAGGGTGGGGTGTGGAGGAATGTCTGTTTTGGAGAAGCTGTATTGTTTGAATCTCCTTCCGTTTCCCTCTCATCTTGCAGGAGCGCCATCAGACCACTCACTCCACGAAGGGCTGTTGTGGATTATCCAGGCACTAGGACCCCCTCAACCGTCTCTTAGACAGTGAGAATGAATTTAAATTGGCTCTCTCTTCTGCTCAGCAACAATGCCTCCCCTCCCTCATTGACTCCCATGCCTAATGCCTTCAACATTTTTGCTATTTTTTTTAACTCCTGCCTTAAACCCCCAGTAACCTCCAACTCCCTCCTTGTCACAGAAGCAACTGTCAGTGGATAATATTGTGCTGTGTACTTAAGATGTATTTAATCAGTACTATCACTACTACCAAGGAATCTAGAGACACTGGAGCCACTGGATTTATCCTGTCTCCAAATCTTCCTCCCCAACTCCTCATGCTTCCTAGCCATCTCACATCTGCCCGATTTCAAAATCAGTCCCTTCAAACTTTGCCTTTGATTTCCCTTCCTTCTCATTGCCTGAACACTCGAATCCACTTTTCTTCCCCTTCTAATTACCATCACCAACCAGAGCTTCTGTGCCAAATTAATTTCTTCTCCACTGCTTTCAAACAGGCCCACTCTTCCCCTAATTTTAGGGAAAAATAACTGTCCTTTGTCCCACAGTCCCCGCACTGTTCACAGGGTAGATGAGAGGGACGGTGTCCAAAGAATCCATTTAGGTCAAGACCGACGGCCTGCTGATCGTACCACCGGACGCAGACCGCCCTGGGTCTCCACCCAATGTGGATCTTCACCGTACAGTGTGCATACCGTCTGGATGGCTCCCCTGGCCTCTCCAGAGACTGAGGTAAAGAAACATCCCTTGCCCTCAACCCAACAAAGCCATTTCTTTGGGGCTAAATATTGTATCCCCAGGGGCTATCTGCTGCGTCCTCCAGAAAAGGATGGGCTTGTGTGGAGTATGTGTGTGCATCATGGGGTTGACTTTTGGGGGTGAAGGCTCTAGAGGGGGTCCTCGGCTCTCTCAACACCAAGGACGGCCCTGGATCCCGAAGCCGGGGATCTGTACCGGGAGATTCTGATGACCGGATCGTGGGTCAGAGGAGACCCGGGACCCTTACTTCTGTAGACGGGTCAAACCTACCTGAGTTCACGGTCCAGTCTTCGGCATCATCCCACACAGAACTCTGGACCCCAGAGAAAGGAGCTCTTTGGTGTTTCTAGGGGGCAAAGGTCTGGGGAGAAAGGGGACCCAGCATTAGGAATGGTTAAATTTGCTATGTCAGGTTTTCTGGGTCAGTATGTGGCTTCATGACTTGTGGAAAAGGAGCATTTTAGGGAATCCATGCTGAGACCAAATCAGTTGGGGGCTGGAAGCATCACAGTGGTTCATGGAATTTGCCTTGCCACTGCAAGTAGTATCCTCACCTGAAAACATTGGAGTGATGGTTTGAAGGAGACTCATGTGGGGTTCAGGGTCCTTTTGGTTTCATGAGTTTTTGTAAACTGAGGAGCTTCTAAACCCTCCACTTCACCCAGGGCTGCAGAATAGGTTGCTCCAAAGCTCTGTGTTTGAAGGTTTTGGGAAACTCATAATAATGATAATAACAATGGCATTTAAGCACTTACTGTGTGCCAGGCACTGTGCTAAGCATGGTGAGAAGCCCTGTGGCTTAGTAGAAAGAGCATGGGCTTGGGAGTCAGAGGTCATGGGTTCAAGTCCCAGCTCTGCCAGTTGTCAGCTGTGTGACTTTGGGCAGGTCACTTAACTTCTCTGTGCCTCAGTTCCCTCATCTGTTAAATGGGGATTGAGACTGTGAGTCCCACGTGGAACGGGGACTGTGTCCAACTTGATTTGCTTGTACCTGCCCCAGTGCTTAGAACAGTGCCTGGAACATAGTAAGCACTTAACAAATACTATTATTATTATTATTATTATGTGACCATGGGCAAGTCATTTCACTTATCTGGGTCTCAGTTTCTTCAACTGTAAAATGGAGATTCACTATGTGTTCTCCCTCCTACTTGGACTGTGAGCCTCATGTGGGACCTGACTATCTTTTATCTACCCCAAAGTTTAGTACATTGCTTGTCATGATTAAGACTGTGAGTCCCATGTTAGACAACCTGATCTCCTTGTATCCTCCCCAGCGCTTAGAACAGTGCTTTGCACATAGTAAGCACTTAAGAAATGCCATTATTATTATTATTATTAATATTATTCAAGCAAATCAGGTTGGACAGGGTCACTTTCCAACCTGAGGTTCACAAAGTTAATCCCCATTCTACAGTTGAAGAAACTGGAGTCACAAAGTTATTCCCCATTCTACAGTTGAAGAAACTGGAGCCCAGAGAAGTTGTGACACGCCTAAGGTTACACAGCCAATAAGTGGCAGGACCAGGCTTGAAACCCAGGTCCTTCTGACTCCCAAGCCTGTGCTCGATCTATCCACTGGGCCATGCTGCTTCTCACCATGTTATTAACACGTTCTACCCTCCTCCGCCTCCACCCCAGAGCCACCGAGGTGTGTCTCTCTGTGAAATAATTTTTACTTTGGCTTATGCTGAAATGAAATGATAGTGAGCTTGAGTCTAGTGTGTGATCCTTAGGGGTCGTTGGGCTGGATGTCATTACAGGCTGATGGGGGTGATTTCAGACCCACGTGAGTTATTTCACTTCTCGTGGCAGATACATCAGATGTCCGACGTCTCAGTCATCGGCGTCGCCTTCGCCTCGGCCCATCCGGCTCCGGCTCTATCCTCTTGTCTCCCTCGGCTCTGACGTCTCCCTCATCTCCGGCTCCACAGCCTCCGCTGCATCAGGCCTGCTTTCCGTCAGCTCAGATGCAGACAGGAGTCCCGTGGCACCGACCCGCCGCAATGCACAGCGCAGGGTATGATGACTCCGGGGAGAAGCAGACGGGCCATTACTATCTAAACAGAGGCTGCTCCACAGTTCATCCTGACCTTGAGGACCATCCCCTTGCAGTGTGGGTACAGTTAAATCAATTTTCAGATTTGCCTCACCATTGAGTGATGGAGCTGAGGGTCACATTGCCCCAACAAAGGGAGGATTGAGTGTGTGTGTGTGTGTGTGTGTGTGTGTATGATGGGGTTAGCTTCTGGGATAGGAGTGTGAGGCAGGGGCTGCCACTCTTGGTACACAGGCTGGTTGTGGAAGCCGAGGCTCTGTACAGGAATCTGATTCTGTTGGACATGACAGAGAAGAGCCGGGACCCTTAATTCTGTAGACGGTTCAAATCTCCCTGTGTTGGCAGTCTTGTATGCAGCTTCACTCAGTGTGTCCTCTGTTCCTGGAGAAAGGGATTTTGCTGTGTCTGAAAGAGGTAGCTTCTGGGGGTCTAGTATCAGGAGCAGGACAGGGTGGCATCATCGCGTCCATTCCATTCATCTCTGGGAAGCATTGCCTTGAGGACTACTGTCTGAGGCCAATTCGGTAGGGGTATGGGCGGAGAAGAGCAGTGAGGCTTGGGACTAGAAGTTGACTTGCACAGTTGTCAGCTTAGCTGGAGTGGTGACTGGTTTTTTTGGGGGAAGGAGAAAACAGCGTTTGCCCCACCTCCACACCCCCACCCCTGGAAAAAAATAAAAAATCTAGGTGGTTCACAATCTCCTTCCCCTCCTTTTCGGCTGTGAGAATTGTTGACCGAGGTGTTTGGTAACAGACTAGGATCTCAGAAGGCAGGATGGAAGAGCCCAGCCCCTCAGGCTCACTAATCCGAGTGTTTCTCCCAGGGTCAGTTTCCTCCACCCTAAGTGGTTTCAGCCAGAACTGGCAGATAACTTCCTGTAACAATCAGTTTGGATGTGAAAAATGCTTCCGGCTTCTTGGCCGGGCACCCGGAGGAGATTTTGATGGTGAGTCCCAAGTTTCTGCCCACATCCCTACCGGCTCCACGACTTGCCGTCTCAGACACAGAAAGAAACCCCACGTTGGGATAGAATGACGAAGGGAGGAATCTGAGCGGATATTCCTCTCCAAACAGATGCTGCTCAATGAATGACCCTGGTCCAGAGGACCATCCCTTTACAGTGTGGGCACAATCAAGTCAATCTCCAGACTTGCCCCACCCATGAAGGATTGAACTGTATGGACTAGGTTGCCACCACAGAGGAAAGGATTTATTATTATTATTACTATTATTATTATTATTATTTAGTGTGTGTGTGTGTGTGTGTGTGTGTGTGTGTGTGTGTGTGTGTAATGGGGTTAGATTTTGGGGAAAGATAATTAGGAGGAGATTACCACTCTTGGTAGGGAGGCTGGTTCTGGAAAGAGGGCCTGGTACTCTGTGCTGAGAACTGGTCTATTTGACCTGACTGTTGGAGTGAGAAGCCGTGGGACCCTAAATTCTAGAGGTGGGTCAAACCCCCCTCCACCTACAGTCCTGTCTTCAGGGTTAACCCGCAGATTGTCAGGCCCTGGAGAAGAGACCTGTCTGGGACTGCCAGGGGTGGCGTAGATTAAATGAATGAGTCCAGTGTCCGTAGTGGGGCAGGAAGAGTATCACTGTATTACTTTCTTCTTTTCTGAAATACAGAGTTCCACGATGGAGTTGTCACAGATGTGGACAGGGACTATAGAAGGTGGACATGTACTCACAACTGAAATTAGTCCGGTTTGGATAGGACCTCCGGTCCCTGGGGTACAAGCAATTTCTGGACTAAGAAATTTGGAGTGGGTGGTTTTAGTAGTAGTTGGGCAGAGTTTTGCTTTCAGCTTATTTGTTTTTGATCTGTTTCTGGAGACCTCACCTCTGATGGTGCTGAGGTCTTTGGGAGGTGGGAGAATCGAATGCTTGCTAAGAAATAAAGTCATCTGAAACCCCTTCCTTTCTCTCCCCAGCTTCAAGGCCAGCGATCCTCCCGGAGATGTTAACATCCGGCGATTTAGATGCGGTCCTCGGCTATGGACAGAGGGCAGGGCGAGAAAGCCAAACCTTCGGGATCACAAATCCAGGAGGCGTGCCCACCCAGGTCTCCGTCGCATGTCATCCAGGACTGGCGGAGTGGCTTGGATCATCCCCCGCTTTCACCGGTTGGACGCTCCGGGTTCCGGTACCGTGTCATCGGAAGAGGCCTTGGCAGTGAGTCCCCCAAGTCACGTTTCCAAATGGCTCTGATACCCGGGGGGACGTCCTGCGGCCACGAGTCCTGACGGTCCGTGGGCTGGGGTGGAATGACTGAGGGGAAACCCTGACTAGCTATTACTTTCTCTACAGAGAGGACTGTACTCTCTCTCGACATGGCTAAAATTCCACCCAAACTGGTACCACAGTAATACAAGCTCTTATTCTATCCTGCCTTGATTATTGTATGAACCACCTCTCTGACCTCCCATCCAGTCCATACTCCTGTATGTGTGCCCGGATCTTTTTCCTCCAAAAATGTTCAGACCCTATTTCCCCACTCCTCATAAACTTCCAGGGGTTGACCATACACCTCCTCAACATAGAAAAACTACTCACCACCCCATCTCACCTTGCTATCCTCCAAATACAACCCAGCCCCCACAATCCGTTCCTCTAACGCTAACCTTCTCACTGTACCTCGATCTTGTCTATCTCGCCACTGACCTGTTACCCACATCCTCCCTCCCTCTTCATATCAGACAGATAATTGTTCTCTCCGATTTCAAAGCCTCTCTGAAGGCACATCTCCTCTAAGAAGCCTTCCCTGACTAAACCCCCTTCTCCCCCCATTTTGCATCACCCTGACTCCATTCATTCATCCTCCCTCCCATCCCCACAGCACACGTGTATATATCTCTAATTTTTTTATTTGTGTAGATTGTCTGTCTCCCCGTCTAGACTGTGAGCTGATCTAGTGTTACCAGTTAGATATGGAGAGCTCACCTGTCACAGTGTTGAGGTCTTTGGGAGGTGGGAGAATTGAATGCTAAGAAAAAAAGTAATTGGAAACCCCTGCCCTTTTCTCCCCAGCTTTGAGGCCACTGATCCTCCTGGAGATGTTAGCATCCGCCGATTCAGATGCGGTCGGTCCTCGGCTGTGGACGTAGGGCAGGGCGAGAAAGCTAAAACTTGGGGATCGAAAATCCAGGCGTCCCCGCCGAGGTTTCAGATGCGTCGGCCAGGACGGGCTCCGATCGTCCCCCACGTTCTCGGACTGACGTTCCAGGTTCCGGTACCGTGTCGGCAGAGGACGAGTCGCACGTCCGAACAGCTCCGATACCCAGCGGGAAGTCCTGCAGCTTCAGGTCCTGGCAGTCCACGGGTTGGGGTGGAATGACCAAGAGGAAAGCCTGGCTAGCTATTAATTTCTCTACCGAGAGGACCATACTCTCTCTTGACATTGCTACAATTCCACTCCATCCTCTCCATCCAAACAGGTACCACATAAAATGTAAACACTTATCCTATCCTGCCTCGATTATTGTACCAGCCTCCTCGGTGACATCCTGTCCAGTCCATCCTCCAGTACATGTGCCTGGATAGTTTTCCTAGAAAAGCATTCAGACCACATTTCCCGGCTCCTCAAAGAATTCCAGCGGCTGACCGTCCACCTCTACAACAAACAAAAACTCATCACCACTCCTACCTCACCTTGCAATTCTCCAAGTACAACTCAGCCCACACACTTTGTTCCTCTCATACTAACCTTCTCACTGTACCTCTATCTTGTCTACCTCACCACTGACCTGTGGCCCACACCCTCCCTCTGTCTTCATATCAGACAGATAATTGTTCTCCCCCACTTCAAAGCCTCACTGAAAGCACATCTCCTCTAAGAAGCCTTCCCTGACTAAACCCTCTTCTCCCCATCCCTTCTGCCTCACCCTGACTTGCTCCCTTCATTCATCCTTCTTCCCATCCCCACAGCACCCATCCATATATATCTCTGTGTAGATGAATGTCTGTCTCCCCCTCTAGACTGTGAGCTCTATGGGCAGGGTATGTGTCTGTTGTTGTACTATCCCAAGTGCTTAGTACTGTATTTTCCACACAGTAAGTGCTCAAAAAATATGATTAAATGAATACAGAGGCTGCCCTATGTATTTCCCCAGCTTTGAGGATTATCTCTCCATACCTTCGACTGTCAGGCCAATTCTCTGACTTGCACTGCTATTGAGAAGGAGTCACGGTCTGTACTCCTACCTCAAAGGGAAGCTGTTGGGAGGCGGGTGGCTGTGTGTGTGTGTGTCTGTGAGTGCATGTAGGTGGGGGCGGCCCAATGAGCGGCGGTGAGTACCGAGGCATATGTGGGATGGACAGTATTGCTCCCCAAAGGGCTTGTCTTTGTTGGCCCAGAGGAGGCAGGATAGAGAGTCCTACCCAGGGCACACTCTAACCACGCTTGTCATCTGGGCCATCCTTTCTGACCGAACAACACTTGCGTTCCCAGGGGAGCCGACAAGAGGGAAGGCGCCCAGAGAGCAGACGAGGTCGGGATTGACCGCTACCGGCCCTTCCACTCGGCACAGACCGTACAGAGTCACCACGGCCGCGAAGATCTTTACCGTGCGATGAGGCTCTCCGATGTCTCTCGGGGCTTAATATGTCTAAAATAGAACTGTTTACCTTCCCGCTCCAAGGCCATGTGTATCTGCAATTTGTTTATGTACGACAGTGTCCATCTCCCACCGTAGCCCGTAATGGGCAACGGCGTGGCTGTCCATCTGTTAATCTGTGTTCTCTCAAGTGCCGTGTCTCGTCTCATTTTATGGCGTCGAGCCGTCTCCGTCCCACAGCGACGCCACAGATGCATCTCTCCCAGAACGCCTCACTTTCATCTACGTTGTTTCCGGTAGCATATCCACGGAGTTTTCTCTGTAATAAATACGGAAGCGGCTTACCGTCACCACCTTCCGCGGGATAAACTCGAGTCTCTGCTTTCGACGCTCTGCCTTGCTGCCCGGCTCGGGGGAGTTATGACTTCTAGTATCTCGCCTTCCACTCTGTCGCCACCGCTCAAGCTAGGTTTGGAACGGATATGCCTCCGCTCGATTCTGTCCCATAACAGAGATCATAGGAAACTCTTTGAGTGTGACCCCGAGAGAGGAAGTGCTGTGTACAGTGTGAGAATTGAACGGAAATGACAGGTCTGGCCAGAGAGAAAGGGTGAGGACCGAGGCAGTGGCCGGGACAAATATGTGGCGCATGATGGGGATATTGGGGGAAAGGGGAGTGGGTTTGGGGTGGGTAGGGGGATAGGCTGCTGTGAGCAGGGAACGTGTCCCCGTCTGCTTGTACCGTACCGTTCCGAACACTCGGTACCATGCTCTGCACACAGTAATCGCTCAATAAAAACAATCAAATGAATACTTTTCAATTCTCATGTTATCCCCACTCTTTTAGATTTCAGATGGTATCCTAGCTTCTCAGTCCCTAGCCTCACTGCTCCATCTACAACTCAGCCCTTAAGCTTCACAGTTGAGGTGAGCTACTCATTGTGTCTGCGCCTCTTTCTTTCATCTGTGTGTCTCTCATTTCTCAATATTCCCTGGCTTACTCTTTTTTCTCTGACCCCCAACTTTCTTGTGCGGCAGACCCTTGGTTTCCACCTAAGGACCTCTTGAAATGACATCTTCTCCGGGCGGCGTGGTGTGATTCATCTTTCATCTCTCCATCCTCTCTCCCCCTCCGATGAATACTCCGACATTCTCATGGCATGTAGATGTGGACATTCATTACAATCGGGAAAGGATAGGCGGGCGGTGGCCACCACCCGCACAAAAGGGTTTCAGAAGCCGAGGCTCCATGTGTGGAACCGGTTCCGTTGGACAGATGGAGGCCCGCAACCCTTGATTCTGTAGCCGGGTCCCATCTCCCCATGTCCACTGTTCCGTCTGCGGTTCTCCCTGCCCATCCTCAGTCCTTGGAGAAGGGACCCTGCACTGTGTGACAGAGGTATCTTTTGGACGTATAGGGTTGGGAGCACGATAGGGTGGCATCGATACATCCAGTACATCCGTCATCGAGAAGCAGAGTCTGAAAGACTCGCCATCTGAGGCCAAGTCAGCAGGGTGTGGGCCGGGAGGAGCTGCGTAGTCGGGCTCGGTAGCGGAAGGTGAATCATGCATTTGTACCGGACCCATGGCGAATGAACCCCTCGCGGAATAAGAGAGCCCTTAAGTGTCAAGAGGCCAGAGAGTCGCCATCAGCTTAACCAGGGTGGTCTGTCTATATGTGATATCCCCTGATGCTAAGTTCAGTGCTTGGTGGGGGAGAGGGAAAGTGGTGTCTGCAAAAGAAACTTATGTTTCCTACCCTCTGCTTCCTGTCCCTCTCCAGTTATGAGACAACAGGGTGTGCCGGAGCCCAGAGATGGCCCCTCAGTATCCTCGATCTCCGTGTGTCTCTCAAGGTCAGGTTCCACAACTCTAGGTGGGCTTTGGGTCAGGTTGGTTGAGAAACTCCCATCCCACCATCCTTCCCTCGTATCCAAACTCTGCCGCCTTCCACTCGGTGAGGGTTTTTACAGCCAGTCTTGGGTTTCGGAGAGGGTGGGGCTGGGCACAGAAGGGGAGAATGGGCAGTGTGAGTCGGTCCTGTCGGATCAGATGCCGAGAGGAGCCCCGATCTCCGTAATGCACAGATAAGGGTAGGATGACTGGAGTTAGAATCTGATAGACTATTACCTTCCCTACAGAGGCCGCTCGGTTATTCCCCGTGGCCTGGAGAATCATCCCCATGCAGCGTGGGTCTAGTTGAATCCATTCTACCACCTGCCAGAGATTGAGATACAGCTCGGCTTAGTGGAGAGATCCCGGGCTTGGGAGTCGGAGGCCATGGGTTCAAATCTCAACTCTGCCACTTGTCTGGTGTGTGACTTCGGGCAAGTCACTTCACTTCTCTGTGCCTCAGTCACCTCATCTTTAAAATGAGGATGAAGACTGTGAGCCCCATGTGGGACAAGCTGTTTGCTCTCTCTACCCCAGCGTGTAGAATAGTGCTTGGAACATAGTAAGCGGTTAACGAATACCATCCTTATTATTGAGAGATGGCGTCCCAGACTTTACGGCCACCACAAAGGCACGATGTAGTGTCGAGGAGCGCGAGTCCATCGGAGGGGTCAGCTTCAGGGGTAAGGGGAGAGAAGATGGGATCGCCGCTCTAGGTAAAGGGATCCGCTCCACCCGAGGCTCCAAGTGGGGAGCCAGTCCTGTCTGAGTTGATGACAGGAGTGAGAAGAGCCAGGGCCCTCGATTCCCTCGGAGCTTCGGAACAACATGTGCCCATGGTCCCATATGCCGGATGGAGCGGTGAGTGCTTAACTCCTGGGGAAGGGAAAATTCTGGGGCTGTCAATAGAGGATTCTGGCAGTCTAGGGTCAGGAGAAGAAGAGGGCGGCTTCCACACGTACCCACCGTTTGAATTGGAATTTGGGGAGAGCGGCTGCCTGTCAGATATGGCAGGGGAGGCCGTTCGAGGCCAGAGGTGGGACGTGGGAGCCAGGTAGGTGGTGAGATAGACGAGGTGGAGGTGCGGCAAGCGGGTCGGCCTCAGAGGAGTGGAGTGTGCCGGCTGGGACACAGTGGGAAATCAGCGAAAGGAGGGAGGAGGGGGACGAATCTTTAAAGGCAGCAGCAAGGCATTTCTTTTGGACGCCGAGGTGGACAGGCGACTCCTGGAGGTTCTCGAGGAGCGGGGAAATGGGAATGGAGTGTTTTTTTAAAAAAAGATGATCCGGGCAGCTGAGTCAAGTATGAAAACCCGAAGTGGGCGGGGATCAACTCTCTTTATTGCCAAATTGTGCATTCCGAGCCCTCGGTACAGTGCTGTGCACACAGTCAGCGCTCAGTAAATAGGGTGGAATGAACGAATGACTGGAGTGGGGAGAGCAGGAGGAAGAGATGTTAGGGAGGAGGTCGGTGCAGTAGTTAGAGAGGGATATAATAAGTGTAGGGATCATCATGGTAGGAGATAGCGGATTTTTGTTTGTTTGGTTGGTTTTTTTTTAAGGTATTGGTGAAGCACGTAGTACGCGCCAGACACCGTAGTATGTTCCGGGCACCGTACTGAGCACCAGTTCCGGTACCGATCACCGGCTGGGACGGAGAACAAAAGGTGGATTCTAGAGATATCACTAAGGTAGAACCCATAGATCTGGGTGACGGATCGGGTCGGATGAGAGCAATGAATCGACGATAACACTGAGGTCACGGGGATTGTGGGGTGGGGACTTTGAACTCAATCGGATGTATTTCTCGTGCACTTGACCGCGTGCAGAGCTCTGTACTAAGCTTTCGGGAGGGTGCTATCTAACCGAGTCGGTAGTCGCGTTCCCCGTCCGCTCCCTCTTGAAACCCCCCGGCCTTCCGCCCATCTCTTCTTGTCCTCCATGGCTTCTCCAGAAGCTTCCCCCAGGGAAAACTGAAATCAGCAAGCTTGATCCCCATAAGATCTCCCTCGCACACCCGTCTGGGCTCATCTTCCTCCACTCTTCTCCTCCTCCTCCCAGTATCTATCTACCCTCGGTACCCCCGACCCCATCCCCGCACTCCTCATTAAGACACCCGTCTCCTCCTCTCTTCCCTTTCTGACCGCTTATCATTCATTCATTCATTCAATCATATTTATTGAGCACTTACTGTGTGCAGAGCACCGTACTAAGCACTTGGGAAATACAAGTTGGTAACATATAGAGATGGTCCCTACCCAATAGCGGGCTCACAGTCTAGAAGGGGGCATCGAGCCGTCGTTCGGTCGTCTTTACTGAGCGCTTACTGTGTGCAGAGCACCGGATTGAGTGCTTGGAAGAGTACCACGCGATAGCATCCGTAGACACCTTCCCAGCTTGCTGTGTGACCTCAGGCGCGTCACTCTGCTTCTCTGAGCCTCGGTTACCCCATCTGTAAAATGGGGATTAAAGCTGTGAGCCCTCTGTGGGAAATGGGCGGTGTCCAATCCAATCACCTTTGATCTACCCCAGAGCTCAGTACAGTGTACGAGGTAATAATTGTAATGCTATTTTTTATGTGCTCCCTACGTGCCAAGCTCAGTCCTAACCGCCGAGCACCGTTCTAAGAGCCGGTGCCGTTCCCCGACGGCATCGGCTATTCGGGTTCCAGGGCGGAGACGGTAAGGCTCACCATCGGAGGTGGCGTTCATCAGCCCTCGCCGTGTATGGGACATTGGACCGAGCCCTCGGGAGAGTCTGGCGGAATCAGGGGACACATCTCCGGCCCACGGCGACCTTTGGCCTCGAGGCGGGTAGGTGGACGGCGATGTGGGATCCATAGCTCCGAATGACCTGTGACCTTTTTCGAGGGCCCAGTACAGGGCGGGTGTCCGCGGTCTAAGGGGAACAGAGAAGGGGTTTCGAATCTCCGTTTTACAGAGGAGGACAGCGTCTCAGTAACATCAATGTTATTGTCTCGTTACTGATAATTGATATGAGCTGTTCTCAATTGGCATCGTTTACTACAAAGAAAAAAAGGAAACAAAATTTTAGAGATGGCCAACCAAGTAGAGCTAAAACCTTTAGCTGAGCAGCTCAAGGGGGAGTGCTTTAAACCCTCCTCCGTAGAAGATGATGATCATAATAAATATCATGATGGTATTAGTTAAGCGCTTACTACGTGCCAAGTAGTGAACTGAGCGCTGGGGGAGATACAAGGAAATCAGGTCATCCCACAGTCTTCATCCCCATTTTTTCCGATGAAGGAACTGAGGCACAGAAAAGTTAAGTGGCTTGCCCAAGGTCACACAGCAGACAAGTGGCGGACATGTCCGTGTATAGACAAGAAAAGGGCCACAGGAACCGTGGCAGGTAAAGAGTGGCAAGTAGGTAGCGTTCAAGCAGGCGCACGTCTTGACTTCTCTCTAGGAAAATTTCTACTCTGAGGTCCCTCTGCTTTCCCCGCATGGACACATGGACACTTCTGCCGAAATCCTGGTCTGCCCTCTTCCACCGTGAGTCACGTTCCCTCGGTCCGTCACCCGTTCCTGGCCCCATGGCGTTTATGTCCGTATCTGTTGTTAATCGATTTTTATCAATGTCAGTCTCCCTCCCTCTAGACGGTAAGCCGGTTGTGGACAGGACAGGGGGAATGTGTATGTCGACTGAAGCACTGTATGGTCCCAAGTGCTCAGCGTGGCGCTTTGCATATGTAAGCGCTCAAAAAATATGGGATGTGGACAGAGTCCAAGCCAATTTTTTTGATGTCTTTCTCAGTATTTAGCAATTATCCTATTTGAAAACAAAAAAAAGAGAGAGAGAAATGTTATTCAGTTTTTCTTTATACACAGAGCATTTTATGTCATTATTAAGCTGACAGAGATAGGGAGGAAGCATATTATTGAGGTTAAGGCAGATACACATATATATTTACAACCTTATTTTACTTTATGCAGATATTTATACCCACCATTTTATTTATTCATTGCTTATTTCTATGCAGGCGCATACACACACAATGCATTTATAGACCGACCCGCAGGTTTGAACCGACAACCTCTGAATTCAGAAACGCATCACTTACCTTTATTCCACGAGCTGCTTCACATCGGCTGCCTGCTCTGCTTGGCCCCTTAAGCTCTCCTTCTAAGAGAAAACAGGTGAGCTAGAAAGTGGTTTTTTTTTTTTTCTTCTCTAATTAGGTCATCTGCTTGAAATAGGATGAACGAGCAGTTCTCTCCGTGAGAACTGCTGTGGCTTAGAGGTAAAGTAACAGCCTTGTAAAAGCTGGAGGCCTGGGTTCAAATCTCCCCTCTGGTGTAATAATTGTAAATTCACCAGAGGGCCTAGAAGTAGTCAACGTGTAAGGCTGATGTAAAATTTTTAATTCTACCTTGTCAGTAACCTCTAAAATTGATTATTTTATAACAATTAATCAGAACTGAAATTGCTTAATCACAGGTACTTAATTACAGGTGTGAGTGACTGATTTCAATGTTAACATGCTAGTACTGTTGTGATTCAATGCAATCACAATTAATAAATCATGGCAAATTAATTAATCACAGCTGTGAGTGACTGACTTCAATGTTAACATGTTAGTGCCATTACAATTCAAAGAAGTTAATCATAATTAATAAATCACAGCAAATTAATCACAGCTGTAAGCAACTCATTTCTGTGTTTGATTGTTAGTAACTCATCCATTGTTTGCAACTGGAATTAATAAACTTATTATTTAATCACTTATTCGCAGCTGTGATCAATTAAGATGAGGGAAGGGGGGAAGGGGGGAGGGGGGGAAGGGGGGGGAGGGGGAGGGGGGAAGGGGGGGGGAGGGGGAGGGAGGGGAAGGGGGGAGGGGAGGGGGGGGAAAGGTGGGGAGGGGAGGGGGGGAAAGGGGAGGGGAGGGGGAGGGGGGGAAGGAGGGGGGGAGGGGAGGGGAGGGGAGGGGGGAAAGGGGGGGAGGGGAGGGGGGGAAAGGGGGGAGGGGGAGGGGGGGGAAGGGGGAGGGGGGAGGGGAGGGGGGAAAGGGGGGGAGGGGAGGGGGGAAAGGGGGAATCCTATGCCCCCCCTCCCCTTCCCTATCATTCTTAATCGTTAATGTTAGTGTTATAATTATTGTTGATGTTGTCGTTCGTATTTAACAAAGGTATTGTTTCTGTCATTATTACTATTATTATCACTAATGTCATTATTGTCCTCACTTTTATTTGACAAAAGTATTGTCGCTGTTGTTATTACTGTAGTATCATTAGTTATTTGAAGTTGTCTTCAATTAACCTTGTTAAGTATAAAGAAATAATGACAGAGGTATTGTCCTTGTTGATATTGTATCAACATTGGTTGTTTTAAGCTGTTCTCAATTAACCTTGTTACCTATAAAGAAATAACTGTTCTTCTCAGTATTGTTGTATTAATTATTGTATTATTGTCAGTATTAATTGTTCTAAGCTGTACTTAATTAACCTTGTTAAATAAAAAGAAGCAATAGCAATAACAATAAAGACAGAAGCAACACCTTGGTCAAGTAAGAATGAAAGCAGTAACAGTAATACCAACATCAATGATAAATAATGGTAACAACAATAGTACTAGCATTGATGATAATAGTAATAGTGACACAGGCAATACTTTTGTTACTATTTCTTTGTATTTAACAAGGTTAATTAATGACAGCTTAAAACAACTAATGCTATTATGGTAGCATTTTACATATGTATAGCATTATATATATGCATATATATATATGTATATATAGGTATTATAATGATTATAATAGTAATAAAGACAGAAACAATACCTTTATTAAATACAAATGACAACATCAACAACAATTATAACACTAACATTAACGATTAAGAATGATAAGGAAGGGGAGGGGGGGCATAGGATTTCCCCCTATCCCCCCCTCCCCTCCCCCCCCTTTCCCCCCCCTCCCCTCCCCCCCCTTTCCCCCCCTCCCCTCCCCCCCTTTCCCCCCCTCCCCTCCCCCCTTTCCCCCCTCCCCTCCCCCCCTTTCCCCCTCCCCTTCCCCCCCTTTCCCCCCCTCCCCTCCCCCCCCTTTCCCCCCTCCCCTCCCCCTTTTACATATGTATAGCATTATACATATATATATATATGTATATATAGGTATTATAATGATTATAATAGTAATAAAGACAGAAACAATACCTTTATTAAATACAAATGACAACATCAACAACAATTATAACACTAACGATTAAGAATGATAAGGAAGGGGAGGGGGGCATAGGATTTCCCCCTATCCCCCCCCTCCCCTCCCCCCCCTTTCCCCCCCTCCCCTCCCCCCCCTTTCCCCCCCTCCCCTCCCCCCCCTTTCCCCCCCTCCCCCTCCCCCCTTTCCCCCCTCCCCTCCCCCCCTTTCCCCCCTCCCCTCCCCCCTTTCCCCCCTCCCCTCCCCCCTTTCCCCCCCTCCCCTCCCCCCCTTTCCCCCCCTTCCCCCCTTCCCCCCCCTTCCCCCCCCCTTTCCCCCCCTTCCCCCTCTCCCCCCTCCCCTCCCCCCTTTCCCCCCCTCCCCTCCCCCCCTCCCCCCTCCCCCCCCTTCCCCCCCTCCCCTCCCCCCCTTTTTCTCTTTCTCTCCCTTTTCCCCCCCTTTCTTTCTCTTAATTGTGTCATATCTTAATTGATCACAGCTGTGAACAACTGATTAATTAATAAATGTATCGATTTCAGCTGTGATCAATTGGCTATTAACTTAATCAATCACAGGTCAAATCGGTTCCCCAACCCCCCCCCCCCCCCTCGTTCTTTTTCTCTTTCCCTTTTTTTTCCCCTTCCTTTCTCCTAATTGTGTCATACCTTAATTGATCACAGCTGTGAACAATTGATTAATTAATAAATTTATTGATTTCAGCTATGATCAATTGACTATTAACTTAATCACAGGTCAAATCAGTTGTGCATAGCTGTCATTGATTAACTTGTAATTTATTAATAATGATCAACTTCAGTGAATTATAATGATGCTATCATGTTGGTATAGAATTAAAAATTTTATTTCAGCACTCCTCAGTGATTTATTTTAAACCCTCCTGTGTATTTGCAATTTTTTAAAAATATTCATACCCCAGGGGGGATTAGAACCCGGGTCTCCAGCTTTTCAAAGCTATTACCTTGTCATTAGGCTACAGGAGACCTCATATGGGAAAAGTGCTCGCTCATCGTATTTCAAGCAGATGACCTAGTTAAAGAAAAAAAAACAAAAAACAACCCTCTAGCTCACCTGTTTTCCCTTAAAAGGAGAGCTTAAAGGGCCAAGCCGAGCAGGCAGCCACCGTGAAGCAGCTTGTGGAACAAAGGTAAGTGGTTCGCCTCTGAATTCAGAGGTTGTCGGTTCAATCCTGCGGGTCGGTCTCTAAATACAATGTTTCTGTGTGTGCCTGTATAGAAATAAGTAATGCATAAATACAATGGTGTACATAAAGTAAAATAAGGTTGTAAATGTACATATGTATCTGCCTTAATGTGAATAATGTGTTTCTTCTCTGTCTATCTGTGTCAGTTTAGTAATGTAATAAAATGCTGTGTCTGATAAGGGATATGTACTGGGAAAAAATAAAAAAACTATGTTTCTCTCTTTCCCTGTTTTGCTTTTTTTCCCCAAATGGGATAATTGCTAAGTACCAAGAAAGACATGATAAAATCAGCTTGGACCCTGTCCATGTCCCATATTTACTGAGCACTTAGCACCACGCCGAGCACTTGAGACTGTACAGTACTTCAATCGACAGACACGTTCCCCCGTCCGTGACCGGCTTACGGTCTAGAGGGAGGGAGACTTGATATTGATAAAAATCGATAAACGATAGATACGGGCATAAGTGCCACGGGGCTGGGAACGGGCGACGGACAAAGGGAACGCGACTCACGGCGGAAGAGGGCAGAGCGGGACTTCGGCGGAAGCATCCGTGTGTCCACGCGGGGAAAGCGGAGGGACCTCAGAGTGGAAATTGTCCTGCAGAGAAGTCAAGTCGTGCGCTTCCGTATCGGTCAACGCGCGCCCGCTTGCCAGTCTTTACCTGCCACAATTCCTGTGGCCCTTTCCTCATCTATACATGGACATGTCTGCCATTTGCCTGCTGTGTGACCTTGGGCAAGCCACTTAACTTCTCTGTGCCTCAGTTCCCTCATCGGAAAAAAAACTGTGTGCCCCACGTGGGACGACCCGATTACCTTGTATCTCCCCCATTGCTCAGTTCACCGCTTGGCACGTAGTAAGTGCTTAACCAATACCATTACGATTTTTATTATGATCGTCATCTCCTACGCAGGAGCGTTTAAAACACTCCCCATTGAGCTGCTCAGGTAAAAGTTTTAGCTCTATTTGGTCGGCCATCTCTAAAATTTTGGTTCCTTTTTCCCTTTGTAGATAACGATGCTAATTGAGAACAGCTCATATCAATTAACAGTAACGAGACAAGAACATTGACAATAAAGAGACGCTGTCCTCATCTGTAAAACAGAGATTCAAAACCCCTTCTCCGTTCCCCTTAGACGGCAGACGCCCGCCCCGTACTGGGCCCTCGAAAAAGGTCACAGGTCATTCGGAGCTATGGATCCCACATCGCCGTCCACCTACCCGCCTCGAGGCCGAAAGTCGCCGTGGGCCGGAGACGTGTACCCCGATTCCGCCGGACTCTCCCGAGGGCTTGGTCCGGTGTCCCGTACACGGCGAGGGCTGATGAACGCTGCCGACAGCGAGCCTTATTGTCTCCGCTCTGGAGTCCGAATAGCCGATGCCGTCGGGGAACGGCGCGGGCTCTTAGAACGGTGCTTGATGGTTAGAACTGACCTTGGCACATAGTAAGCACTTAACAAATAGCATTATGATTATTACCTCATACACTGTACTGAGCGCTGGGGTAGATCAAAGGTGGTCGGATTGGACACGGCCCATTTCCCACAAGGGGCTCACGGCTTTAATCCCCATCTTACCGATGAGGTAACTGAGGCTCAGAGAAGCAGTGACGCGCCGAGGTCACAAGGCAAGCCGGGAAAGTGTCTATGGACGTTATCGCGTTGTACTCTTCCAAGCGCTAGATCCGGCGCTCTGCACAAACTGAGCGCTCAATAAAGATGACGGAACGACGGATCGACGAAGGATAAGCGGTCAGAAAGGGAAGAGAGGAGGAGACGGGTGTTTTAATGAGGACTGCAGGGATCGGGTTAGGGGTACCGAGGGTAGATCAATTTTGGGAGGAGGAGGAGGAAGGAGACCTCTTCTGGAGATAATGCTCATGAGGATGGGAGAGTCGAAGAAGGGAGGAAGATGAGCCCGTATGGATGTGCGAGGGAGATTTTAGGGAGATCAAGCTTACTGATTTCAGTTTTTCCCAGGGAAGCTTCTAGAGAAGCCACTGAGGGCAAGAAGAGATGGGGGGAAGGCCAGGGGGTTTCAAGAGGGAGCGGAAGGGGAACGCGGCTACCGACTCGGTTAGATCGCACTCTCCCGAGAGCTTAGTACAGAGCTCCGCACGCGGTCGAGTGCTCCAGAAATACGTCTGAGTTCTCTAGAAATACGTCCGATTGAGTTCAAAGTCCCCATCCCACAAGCCCCGTGACCTCGGTGTGATCTTCGATTCATCACTCTCTTCTGATCCGATCCATCACCCAGACCTGGCGGTTCTACCTTTGCGACATCTCTAGAATCCACCCTTTCTTCTCCATCTGAACCATTGATCAGTACCGGAACTGGCACTCGGTACGGTGCCCGGAACTTACTATGGTGCCTGGAGTGTAGTAGGTGCTTCACGAATACCTTAAAAAAGAAACAACCAAACAAACAAAAATCCACTGTCGCCTACCATGATGATCCCAACGCTTATTATATCCCTCTCTAACTATTGCACCAACCTCCGGGCTAACCTCTCTTCCTCCTGCTCTCCCCACTCATTCATTCATTCAACCCTATTTATTGAGCGTTTACACTCGGAAAGCACAATTCGGCACTAGAGAGAGACGATCCCTGCCCACACCAGGCTTTCATTCATTCAATCGCATTTATTGAGCACTTACTGTGTGCAGAGCACTGTACTAAGTGCTTGGGAAGTACAAGTTGGCAACATATAGAGACGGTCCCTACCCAACAGTGGGCTCACAGTCTAGAAGGGGGAGACAGAGAACAAAACAAAACCTATTAACAGAATAAAATAAATAGAATATGTACAAGTAAAATACATCAATAGAGTAATAAATACGTACAAACATATATACAGGTGCTGTGAGGAAGGGAAGGAGGTAAGGTGGGGGGATGGAGAGGGGGAGGAGGGGGAGAGGAAGGAGGGGGCTCAGTCTGGGAAGGCCTCCTGGAGGAGGTGAGCTCTCAGTAGGGCCTTTCCTACTTGACTCTGCTGCCTGGATCATTAAAAAAAAAATTCCATTTCCGTTTCTCCACTCCTCTAGAACCTCTAGGAGTCTCCCGTCTACCTCAGCGTCCAAAAGAAACACCTTGCCTCTGCCATTAAAGATTCGTCCCCTCCTCCCTCACTTCGCCGATTTCCCACTCCAACTCGGCACATTCCGCTCCTCTGAGACTGACCCGCTCGCCGTACCTCCGTCTCATCTATCTCATCACCTATCCGACTCCCACGTCCCACCTCTGGCCTGGAACGGCCTCCCCCGCCGTATCTGGCGGACAGCCGCTCTCCCCAAATTCAAAGCCTGACGCAAATCGGATTTTCTCCAAGAGGGCTTCCCCACCTAAGCCTTCGTTCGCTCTACTCCCTCTCCTTTCTGGGCCGTCTGCATGCTCGGCTGTGTACCCTTGAAGTGCTTGGTATTCACCTCCCCCTTCCCTCCAATCCATCTGTGTACGTAGCCGTCGGAAATTTATTTCAATGTCTGTTTCTCCCTCTGGACGGTCAGGTCGCTGTGGGCGGGGAACGTGTCTAGCGCTTCTACTGCAGCCTAAGTAACGCCCTAAGTGTTTTACGGTGCTCTCTCTGCCCACAGTAAGCACTCGGTAAGTACCACTGACAGATGGATCGATGTGCCGCCCGCTTGTTTTGATGTGTCTATATCTGTAAGTCTATTGATTTCTATCGAGGCCTGTTTACTCGTTTTGATACCTGTCTCTCCCCTTCGAGACAGTAAGCCCGGTGTGGGCAAGGATTGTCTCTCTTTATCACTAAATTGTACTTCCAAAGTGCTTAGTACAGTGCTCTGCACATGGTAAGCGCTCAATAAATGCGATTGAATGAACGAATGACCTTAAGCCCCTAAAGACAGCAATCGGGTCTATTAACTCTATTCTCCTCTCACAAGTGCTCGGTACAGCGCTTTGCACGCTGCAAGCTTCCCGAGAGGGTGGATCGTGTGCTCGGCACAGTCTTCCACACTCAAGTACCACCGATCGACCGATTCGATGCTAGGGTGTCAGAAAAAGACGCAGAGGATTTTGATTATTTTTGGCAAACGTTCCTGACCGTAGGTGAATCTCCTAAATCCGACACCGATGAACTGCATTTTCTAGCTTCCTTTGAAGGGGCAAGGGGACGGGACTGTTTCTGGAAATGAATGTTTCTAGACCTTAAGCTCGTTGTAGGCAAGGGAGGTAACTACCGGCTCTGTGGTACTGGGCTCTCCCAAGTGCTTAGTAGAATTCAGACAGATGATCGCTCTCCTCTCCCTTCAAAACCTTACTGAAAGTACATCTCCTCTAAGAAGCCTCCCCTAAGCCCTCCTCTCCCCTCCTCCCACTTTCTGCACCACGTTCATTCATCTGTATATACCTGAATCGTGTCTCGTAGGAGAGAGTCAAAGGCAGAGACTCGAGTCGACTGTGCAGCAAGAGGCGACGATACACCGCTTCCGTATTTTTACCGAGAAAAGTACGCTACCGGAACGACTGCAGATGGAAGTGGGTCATTCTGGGAGAGGTGTGTCCATGGCGTCGCTATGGGTTGGGGATGAACATATATCTGTAGTTTATTCATTTATATTCATGTCTGTTTCCCCCTTTAGACTGTGAGCTTGTTGTGGGCAGGAATGTGACTGCGGGTGTTATATTGTACCCTCCCAAGCACTCACTACAGTGCTTTGCACACAAGCACCCAATATATACCATCGAACGAATGAAAGAATTCTCAGCACACAATAAATGCTCGATAAATAAGATCTATTGATTGAGAAAAGAAAGTTCCCGAATGATTTTTTTTGTTGTTTGTTTATGGTATTTTGTTCAGCGCTTACTGTGCACCGGGCACAGTACTGAGCATTGAGGTAGATACAATAAAGTGGGACGTAGTCCCTGTCCCACATGGGGCTCCCCCATGCTAATTCCCATTTTATTGATGAGGTAACTGAGGTGCAGAGAAGTAACTTGCCCAAGGTCACACGGCAATCGAGTGGCGGAGCCTGGATTAGAACCCGCTGACTCCCAAGCCCGTGCTCTATCCGCTAGGCCACGTTGCTTCCTTAGGGTCCCCGTCCTCACAGCCGGGGGACCCAGGCCGGGGGCACCTAGAGGGACCGGCAGGACAGAGGCCCCAGAGCCAGGGGCTATGTGAGCCCGGGATCGGCCCCCAAGTCACCACAGACCCCCCACACCCAGACTTTTGATCTCTTAAGCACTTACTAGGAGCCCGATAATGTGCTAAGCACTACGGTAGGTACAAGAACATCAAGTCGGTCACAGTTCGATCAATCGAGTGCTCCCTATGCGCAAAGCACTGTCCCAAAGCTACTATGTACCCTTCGTGCCCAAGGCGATTAGTGGACCAAGCCATCAGGGAAATCCAGAGCCGAGAAGCCGGCCGGGGGCCTGTTCGTCGAGCGATTCCAGAGCCGGGCCTCTGAACTTGGAGTCGCTCTGAGGCTCCGTTGCAGGAAGGATCAAGTAGGATGAGGTTTCGTGGCTGCTTGGGGAAGAGGGGCTTCCTGAGGAAAACACGTCCACGGTGGGGACCCTTCCCCACGCACCCGTACGGCTTGTCCGTTTGCGTCCCGGCGAGAGCGCCGGCCTACCGAGTCACCGGGCCCGGGTTCTCCTCCCGGCTCCGACGCCCGCCCCGCAGTGTGACCTCGACTCGCGAGTCGCCTCGCTTCTCCGTGGCTCCATTTCCTCAGTTGTAAAATGGGGATTCGGTGCCTATCGATCCATCGATAGATCATACTTAATGAGTGCTTACTGTGTGCAGAGCACTGCGCTAAGCGGTTGGGATGATACAGAAGAACTTCCCCCCCCAAAACGAGCTTACGGTCCAGAAGGGTAAATGGACGTAGATATAAATCAGTCAATAAATTGCAGATATGGACAAAAACGGTCCAGAAGGGTAAACGGACGTAGATATAAATCAATCAATAATTGCAGATATGGACAAAACGGTTGTGGGGGCTGAGGTGGATAAAGAGAGAGAGTCGGGGCGACACAGAACAGAGCGGGAGAACAAATGAGGACTCAGTGGGGTCAGGCTGCATGGAAGAGATGTGCCTTCAATAAGTCTCGGAGGGTGCGGAGAGCGGTCGTCTGTCAGTCGAGAAGTGGTGTGGCTTAGTGGATAGCGCACCGTCTTGGGTGTCAGAGGACGTGGATCCTAATCCTGACTCTGCTACTTGTCTGCTTTGTGAAATTGGGTAGGTCACTTCCCTTCTTTGTGCCTCAGTGACCTTGTCTGTAAAATGTGAGCCCCACGTGGGACAATTTGATTACCCTGTATCTACACTAGTGCTTAGAAGAGGGCTTGGCATATAGTAAGCACTTAACAAAAACCACCGGTATTATTATTATTATTACAAGGAGGGAGGGCATTCCGGGATATACCGGGGGAGCAGCGAGGTGAAGGAAGAAGGGGGCAAGGTGACCGAGTGCTTTAAAGCCGGCGGTAAGGAGTTTCTGCTCAACACGGAGGTGGACAGGCAATCTCTGGAGTTTCTTGAAGAGTGGGGAGACGGGATCTGAAGGTTTTTGTAGCAAAATCATCCGGGCAGCAGAGTGAGGTAAGGGCTGGAGTGGCGGGAGGCGGGGAGGTCCAAACAGCCATCCAGGACGAGTGCTTGGCTTAGCGTGCTACCTGTTTGGATGGAGAGGAGAAAGCAGGTTTTATTCACAGCATGAAGGTTCAACTGACAGGATCCAGTGACATGCTGAATATACTGGTTGAATCAGAGAAATGATTGCTTGTTCTACAAAAATGTTTGGTCCCCGTCTCCCCGCTCCTCAAGAACCTCTGGGCCATCAGATGCAGGAGGCAGTCAGTCAATCAGTCATTGGTATTTCACTCATTCATTCATTCATTCAATCGTATTTATTGAGCACTTACTGTTTGCAGAGCATTGTATTGTGCCCCATGAGAGAGGAGGATAAAATGACAGACAGGTGGGCCCTCCCCACCAGAATGGGAGTCCTGTGAGGGGTGGGGATCATGTCCGACCGGAACATCTCCTGTCCGTCCCTGAGTTTGGCATGTGGTCGGCACAATGTGGGCCAGATGGCTGGAATTTATTCATTTATTCATTTCCATTAATGTCTGTCTCCCCCTCTAGACTGTGAGCTCGCTGTGGGCAGGGAATGTGTCCGTTATATTGTTGTGTTGTACTCTCCCAAGCACTTAGTATGGTGCTTTGCACACAGAAACTCACTCCATAAATACAACTGAACGAATGGATGAACAGTTTTCATCATCCTCGTCATCCGTACCACCCTGGTCTGTCAAAGGAAGACCCCAGATGGGCGGTTTGGGAGAGAGGGCGGGCAGGTCTTTGTCCTTGGGCCCATTTGCACAATAAAGCTCTTTATATGGGCAAGTAGCATCTCCGCCCATTATTTATTCCTATTAATGTCTGTCTCCCCCTCTAGGCTGTAAACTCGTCAGGGGCAGGGGACGTGTCTGTTGGATTGGACTCTCCGGGAGTTCAGTCCAGGGCTCCGCACGAACTTATGCTCGATAAATACCGGCGATCGAATGCTGAAGAGGGGAGGCCCAGCCGACGGGGCGGACGCTGAGAGTGGTGGCCGCCCGGAGTCGCTCCGGAGGAAGGCCCGGTCTGTGGGTGTCGGACCGCCACCTTTCCGTGGCTCCACGGGGCTGGCTTCTGTGGGTGTCTGGTCACCGTGGGGCTGAAAGATTTAGAGATCTGAGTTGGACACATCCACGGCGAAGAACTCAATCTATCCAATTTTCAATTGGTCGGTCAACCGATGGTATCGACAGTGCAGATAAATACCAGATCCAATAAATAGCACTTTGCTGAGCACTTGGGAGAGTGCTATATGATAGAGTTACTACTACTGATAATAATAATGATAGTCATAATAACGGCATTTATTAAATGCTTATTATGTGTCATGCAAGGTTCTAAGTGCTGTGGCAGGTACGAGTTTATCGGTTCAGACACCATCCCTGTCCCACATCGGGGGAACGGTCTAAATAGGAGAGAAAGTAGGTATTTGATCCCCATTTTACAGTTGAGGAAACCGAAGCACAGAGAAGTAAAGCGTCTTGGCCAAAGTGCCACAGCAAGCGACTGGCAGAGCTGGGATTAGAACCCAGATCCTCCGTCACTCTGACTGGCTCCCTTCATTCATCCCCCCCTCAGCCCCACAGCATTAGTGTCCCCATCTGTCATACATTTATTTATATTAATGTCTTTCTCCCCCTATGGACTGTGACCTCACTGTGGGCAAGGCCTAAGTCTGTGGATTTTTATATTTGTACTCTCCCCAGTGCTCAGTACAGTGCTCTGCACTAAGCGCTCAAGAAATAGGATTTAATGAATGAATGAAAGAAAACAGAGCACTGGGCCAAGCGTTTGGGAGAGTACAATAGAACAATAAACGGACACATTCCCTGCCCACAACAAGCTTACGGTCTAGAGGGGGAAACTGGCGATAATGGAAATAAATAAATGACAGATACGGACATAAGTGATGTGCAGCTGAGAGGAGGGGAGAATAGAGGGAGTGAGTCAGGGTCACACAGAAGGGAGTGGGAGAGGAGGAAAGGAGGCTCAGTCACAAAAGGCGTTCTGGGGGCTTAGTACAGTGCTCTGCACACAGTAAGTGCTCAATCAATACGACTCATTCATTCATTCATTCAATCGTATTTATTGAGCACTTGCTGTATGCAGAGCACTGTGCTAAGAGCTTAGAAAGTACAATTCGGGAACATATAGAGACAGTCCCTACCCAACAACGGGCTGACAGTCCAGAAGAGGGAGACAGACAACAAAACATAACAAGTAGACAGGTGTCAATATCATCAAAATAAATAGAATTACAGATATATACACAACATTAATAAAATAGAGTAATAAATATGTACAAATATACACAAATGCTGTGGGGAGGGGAAAGGGGTAAGGCGGGGGGGCGATAGGGAGGGGAGGAGGAGCAGAGGATAAGGGGGGCTTAGTCTGGGAAGGCCTCCTGGAGAAGGTGAGCTCTCAGTAGGGCTTTGAAGGGAGGAAGAGAGCTAGCTTGGCGGATGTGTGGAGGGAGGGCATTCCAGGCCAGGGGAAGGACGTGGGCCAGGGGTCGATGGTGGGACATGCAAGAACGAGGCACAGTGAGGAGGATAGTGGCAGAGGATTGGAGTGGGCGGACTGGGCTGTAGAGGAAGAGAAGGGAGGTGAGGTAGGAGGGGACAAGGTGATGGAGAGCTTTGAAGCAAACAGTGAGGAGTTTTTGCTTCATGCAAAGGTTGATAGGCAACCACTGGAGATTTTTGAGGAGGGGAGTGACATGCCCAGAGCGCTTCTGTAGACAGATAATCCGTGCAGCATACTGAAGTATAGACAGAAGCGGGGAGAGACAGGAGGATGGGAGATCAGAAAGGAGGTTGATGCAGTAATCCAGTCGGGATAGGATGAGAGATTGAACCAGTAAGGTAGCAGTTTGGATGGAGAGGAGAGGGCGGATCTTGACTATGTTGCGGAGGTGAGACCGGCAGGTTTCAGTGATGGACTGGATGTGTGGGGTGAAGGAGAGAGTGGAGTCGAGGATGACACCAAGGCTGTGGGCTTGTGAGACGGGAAGTATGGTAGTGCCGTCCACAGTGGCGGAAAAGTCAGGGAGAGGACAGGGTTTGGGACGGAAGATAAGGAGCTCAGTCTTGGACACATTAAGTTTTAGACGGCGGGCAGACATCCAGATGGAGATGTCCTGAAGGCAGGAGGCGACACGAGCCTGGAGGGAGGGAGAGAGAGCAGGGAAGGAGATGCAGATTTGGGTGTCAGCGTAAAGATGATAGCTGAAGCCGTGGGAGCGAATGAGTTCACCAAGGAAGTGAGTGTAGACAGAGAACAGAAGGGGACCAAGAACTGACCCTTGAGGAACCCCTACAGTAAGGGGATGGAGGGGGAGAAGAAGCCCATAAAGGAAACTGAGAATGAACGGCCAGAGAGACAAGAGGAGAACGAGGAAAGGAGAGGACGGAGTCTGTGAAGCCAAGGTTGGATAGCGTGTTGAGGAGAAGGGGGTGGTTCACAGTGTCGAAGGCAGCGGAGAGGTCGAGGAGGATTAGGATAGAGCAGGAGCCAGTGGATTTGGCAAGAAGGAGGTCATCGGTGACCTCTGAGAGGGCAGTTTCGGTGGAGTGAGGGGACGGAAGCTGGATTGGAGTGGGTCTAGGAGAGAGTTGGTATTGAGGAATTTGAGACAGCCAGTGAAGACGACTCGTTCTAGGAGTTTGGAAAGGAAGGGTAGGAGGGAGATAGGGCTATGACTAGAAGGGGCAGTGCGGTCAAGAGTGGTTTTTTTTAGGATGGGGGAGACGTGGGCATGTTTGAAGGCAGAGGGGAAGGAACCAGTGGAGGGTGAGCGGTTAAAGATGAAACTTAAGGAGGGGAGGAGGGAAGGGGCGAGAGTTTTCATAAGATGAGAAGGAATGGGGTCCAAAACACAGGTGGATGGAGTAGTACTTGAGACAAGGGAGGAGATCTCATCTAAAGATACTGCTGGGGAGGATAGGATAAAAACGATTGAATGAATGATCAATCAGGTCAGACACAGTTCCTGTCCATGTGGGGCTCATAATGATGATGATGATAATGATAATAATAATGATATGAATAACAATACTAATACTACTAACAGTTCAGCCAAGTCCATGTCCCACATGGGGCACACTCTAAGTAGGAGGTAGGCAGGGAATGTGTTTGCCCACTGCTGTATTGGACTTTCCAAAGCACTTAGTACAGTGCTTGGCACATAGTAAGAACTTAATAAATATGACCGAATATAATGGTATTTGTTAAGCACTTACTATGTGCCAGGCAGGCACCGTCTAAGCACTGAGGTACATACAAGGTAATCAGGTTTGACACAGTCCATGTCCCCCATGGGGCTCACAGTCTTAATCCCCATTTTACAGACGAGGTCACTGATTAATCAATCAATCAATCAATTGTATTTATTGAGCACTTACTTTGTGCAGAGCACTGTACTAAGCGCTTGGGAAGTACAAGTTGGCAACGTATAGAGACGGTCCCTACCCAACAGTGGGCTCACAGTCTAGAAGACTAATGTCCTCCACAGTTAGTCAATCATATTTACTGAGCACTGACTTGTTGCAGAACATTATACTAAGCCCCTGGGAGAGTACAGTAGAACAATATAACAGACACATTCTCTGCCCACAACAAGCTTACAGATTAGAGGGGGAGACAGACATTAATATAAATAAAACTGGCAGAGCCGGGATCAGAAGCCAGGTCCTTCTGACATCCAGGCCTGTGCTCTATCTGCTAGGGAACAAACCAAGCAGCAGAAAAACCTCAAAATCCCAGTTCCTACCGCAACCCTTCTCATTTCTCTCCTCTGCCTCGCATTCACCACATTTATGAAGCCAAAAACATCGAAGTTCGAATAAGCAGAAATAGGAAAATCAAAAGGCTGGTTTTTCAGACTCCAGACTGTAAGCTCCTTATGAGCAGGGAACGTGTCTGCTACTTCCGTTGCATTGTACTCCCCTAAGTGCCTAGTACAGTGCTTTGCACCTAGTAAGCATTCAATAAATAATTTTGATTGATTTTTAACCAGAAGGTGGAGGAAGGGGTGTGGCCTAGTGGAAAAAGCAACCAGTCAATCAGTTACATTTACTGAGGGCTTACTGTGTGCACAGCACAAGCCAGTGAGTCAGAGGACTTGGATTCTAAGCTCAGCTCCGCCATTTGTCTGCTGTGTGACCTTGGGCAAGTCACTTCACTTCTCTGCACCTCAGTTCCCTCATCGGAAAAATGTGGATTCAAGACCAATTTTGAATTGTGAGCCCCAATGTGAAACCCAATTATTTCTTCTCCGTCCCACTTTAGCACAAGCCACAAATACCACAACTATCATTAACCCAACTTCTTACTCTATTCTAGAAATTAGCCTAGGCCCAGAGACTTCTTTCGGTCCTTGGAAATATTGGCTTAGTGGATGGAGCACGGTCCTGGAGGTCAGGTTCCAATCCTGGCTCTATCACATGACAGCTCTGTGACCCTGGGCAAGTCACTTACTTTCTCTGAGCCTCAGTTACCTCATCTGGAAAATGGGGGTTAAGACCAGGAGACCCATGTGGGACAGGGACTGTGTCCAACCTGATTAACTTGCATCTACCCCAGAGCTTAGAACAGTGTTTGGGACATAGTAAGGGCTTAACAAGTACCATTATTATTATAATATTACTACCCTCCTCCATGGTAAACATGTGGAACCCATTCTCACAGGAAGACAGGCCTGAGAAGCCGCATGGCCTAGTGGTAAGAACTTGGGCCCAGGAGTCAGAGGACCCGGGTTCTGATTCCGGCTCTACCACTTGTCTGCTGTGGGATCTTGGGCAAGTCACTTACGTTCTCTGTGCCTCAGTCACCTCATCTGTACTATGGGGATCAAACAGAAACTCCTTACGGTCGGCTTTAACGCTCTCCATCAATTCGCCCTCTCCCACCTCGCCTCGCTGATTTCCTACTACAACCCAGTCTGCATGCTTCGCTCCTCTAGCGCTACCTCGCTCACTGCCTCAATCTCGTCTATCTCGCCGCAGACCCCCTTCCCACATTCTCCCTCTGGCCTGGAATTCCTTCCCCCTCCATTTACACCAGACCACTACTCTCCCCACCTTCCAGGGTCACGTCTCCTCCAAGAGGCCTTCCCCAGTTAAGCTCTCTTTTCCCCAGCTCGCTCTTCTCCCTTATGCGTCATCTCTGCACTTGGACCTTTGATCTTTGTTCAGCCTACAATGTGTTCCCGAAATCCTATTTGGAAGTGAAATAGGACCAATGTCTGGAGGGCCGGCATTTGGTTGCGGAAAGGGGGATGGGGGAGAATCAAGACGAGGGAATAGGACCGGTGACTGGTGTGGTCCATGATTATGAGCCCATTATTGTTAATAATAATTAGTATCATTATAGTATTTGCTAAGCGCTCACTATGTGCCAGGCACTATACTAAGCCCTGGGTTGGATACAAGCCAATAGGGTTAGGCATAGTCTCTGTCCCACATAGGGCTCACAATCTCAACTCCCCTTTTCCTGGTAAGGGAACTGAGGCACAGAGAAGTGAAGTGATTTGCCCAAGTCCACGGCAGCAGACTAGGGGCAGAGCTGGAATTAGAACCCATGACCTTCTGACTGCCGGTCCCATGCTCTATCCACTACATCCAGCCAAACTCCCATCCCTTCAGGATAGGATAAGTGCTTGGATCTGTGGGGTAGCTGTTTGAATGGAGAGGAAAGGGTGGATTGTAGAAATGTGAAGATAAAACCTCCAGGATTTGGTGATAGATTGAATATGCAAGTTGAGTGAAGGATGAGTCGAGGATAACGCCAAGGTTACCGAATGTCAAGATTACAGGCTTGAGGGGCAGGGAGGACGGTGGCGTTGTCTACAGATGGGAAAGAATTTGGAAGAGGAGTGTTTCGGTGGAAATAAGGACCTCTGGGTGGGAATATGAGGAGTTCTATTTTGGACGTGTTAAGTTTGAGGTGTCAGCGGGACATCCGAGTATAGAGATGTCATTCATTTGATCATTCAATTGTACGTATTGAGCCCTTACTGTGTTCAGAGCACTGTACTAAGCGCTTGGGAGAGTGCAATACAAGAACAGACAGACACATTCCCTGCTCATGGTCTAGAGGACGAGCTCACTGGAAGACAGGAGGAAATGAGAGGCAACATGGCCTCGTGGATAGAGCACAGGCCTGTGAGTCAAAAGGACATGAGTTCTAATCCCAGCTCTGCCATTCATCTGCTGTGTGACCTTAGGCAAGTCACTTCACTTCTCTGTGACTCAGTGACCTCATCTGTAAAATGGGGATTAAGACTATGAGCCCCAGTGGGACAAGGAATGTGCCCAACTTGATTAGCCTGTTTCTACCCCAGGGCTTAGTAAAGTGCCTGGCACATAGTAAGCACTTAAAAAATGCCATTAAGAAAAAAAGAGAGAGAGGTTCAGGCTGGAGAGGTAGATCTGGGAATCATCCACATAGAGATGGCAGTTAAAGTGTAGTTTAGTGGATACAGCATGGGGCTGGGAGTCTGAAGGACCTGGGTTCTAATCCTGACTCTGCCACATGTCTGCTGCTAGGGTAGTAATAATCATAACAATAATGGTATTTATTAAACACTTACTATGTGCCAGGCACTGCACTAAGAGCTGGAGTGGATACAAACAAACCCAATTGGACACAGTCCACGTCCCACACAGGGCGCAAGTTCTTCATCCACATTTTACAGATGAGGTAACTGAGGCACAGAGAAGTGAAGTGGCTTGCCCAAAGCCACACAGCCCACAGGTGGTGGAGCAGGGATTAGAACCCATGACCTTCTGACTCCTAGTGTGCTCTAGCCACTAATTAATGTCACAACTTCTGTGCCTCAGTTACCTCATCCGTAAAATGGGGATTAAGAGTGTGAGCCCCCCATGAGACAGGAACTCTGCCCAACCTGATTAACTTGAATCAACCGCAGCACTTTCAATGGTGCTTGGCACATCTTAGGCGCTTAACAAGTGCCATAATTATTATTAAGGCTCCTTTCAATTCGCGCCTGTGCATTCTTTCCCAGCGCTTGGCACAGTGCTCTCTCTGCAAACGGGAGACAGAGATACTTAATAGTCCTCCTCCTCTTCATCCCCCCCACCAACCCTACTCCTCCTCTTCCTCTTTCTTCTCCCCCTTCTCCTCCTCCCCGTTCCCCTGCTCCTCCTCCTCCTCTTCCTTCTCTTTCATGCCTCAGTGAGAAGATGCCTCCTGGAAGGACTAGCGGAGTGTAGATGGCACCGTGCAAGGCGCAAACACTATCATCAACTCCTGCACGGGTTTCTCAGGCTCAAAGTTTCAGGGCCCAGCGTCACCCACCATCTTCAACAGGAGACTTTGTCTTCATAATTTTTGCCTTGTTTAGTCATCTCTCCCACCCACTAAGCTAATTTTTTGGAGGGTAAGTGGGAGAAACTGTCTTCTACTTCTCTGGTAATAACAATTGTAATTATTAACAACTGTGGTATTTAGTAAGTGCTTTCTCTGTGCCAAGGACTGAAAAGCAGCATAGCCTCATGGATAGAGCGCAAGCCTGAGGCACAGAAGGGCCTGGGTTCTAATTCTGGCTTTGCCACCTGTCTCCAGGGTGACCCTGGGCGAGTATCTTCACTGTACTTAACGTCATCTGGAATATGTAGATGAAGACCATGAGCCCCATGTGGGACGGGGATTGTGTCCAATCTGATTAGCTCGAATCGACCCCAGTGCTTAGAAGAGTGCTTGATAAATAGGAAGCGCTTAACAAACACCATCTCTTCCATCCACTAAGATCACTCTTTTGAGGATAAATGGGGGAAACAGTCCTATACTTCACTTGTAGGAATTATAATGATCATCATACTTGGAATAATTAATTGTGGTATTTGTTAAGCATGTACTATGCACCAAGTACTGAGAAGTAGCATGATCTGGTGGAAAGAGCACGGGCCCGGGAATCCCAAGGACCTGTATTCTGATCCCAGTTCTGCCACTTGTCTGCTGTGTGCCCTAGGGTAAGCCACTTCACTTCTCTGGGCCTCAGTTCCCTCGTCTGGAAAATGGGGATTTAAACTCTGAGCCCCACGTGGGACAGAGAATGCGTCCAACCCAATTAGCTTGTATCTAGCCCGGCACTTAGAACAGTGCCTGGGCCACAGGTAAGTGCTTAACAAATATCATTTTTTAAAATGTTACAAAATGCATTTGTTTCCTGGGACGTTATCTGCTCATAGTAGAAGAAACAGGAAACACAAAGTCCTCCCCCGGCCTTTCCCCTCACTGTAGATGTCACCACAGTGCTTCCTGTCTCACAGGCCTGTAACCTTGGTGTTATCCTTGACTCCGCTCTCTCATTCAACCCGTCACCAAATCCTGTCGGTCCCACCGTCACAACATCGCTAACATCTGCCCTTTCCTCTCCATCCAAACTGCTACCACATTAATACAATCACTCATCCTCTCCCACTTAGATTAGTGCATCAGACTCCTTGCTGACCTCCCAAACTCCTGCCTCTCCCCACCCCAGGCCCCACTTCACTCCGCTGTCCGGATCATCTTTCTACAGAAGCATTCACGACATGTCAACCCCCTCCTCAAAAATCTCTAACGGTTACCTATCCATCTTCATATCAAACAAAAACTCCTCACCACTGGTGTTAAAGCAGTCCATTTACCTTGCCCCCTCGTACCTCACCTTGCTTCTCTCCTACAACCCAGCCTGCACACTTCACTCCTCTGGTGCTAACTTTTTCACTATGCCTCCATCTCACCTGTCTCGCCAATGACCCCTGGCCCATGTCCTACCTCTGGTCTGGAATGCCCTCCCTCCTCAAATCCACCACACAATTACTCTCACCCCCCCCTTCAAAACCTTACTGAAGGTCCATCTCCTCCAATAGACCTTCCCAGACTAAGCCCCACTCTGCCTCATCTCCCACTCCCTTCTGCATCGCCCTGACTTGCTCCCTTTGTTCTTCCCCCCTCTCCAAGCCCCACAGCACTTAGGTATATTTCTGTAATTTTATTTATTTGTAGTGATGTCTGTTCACTACAGGGCAGGGATTGTCACTCTTTATTATTGTACTGTACTTTCCCAAGTGCTTAGTACAGTGCTCTGCACAAAGTAAGCGCTTATTAAATACGACTGAATGAATGAATGAGTGAATAAAAGTGAAGGCCCTGGGCCACTAACGCAAGGCCGGGTGGATTTCGAACACCCTCTTGGGCCCGTCCGTGTCCGGCTCGACTGCCGAGACTGAGGTCCCTGAGTCGGCAGGAGAGTACCAGATTCCCCATCCCTCCTGGGGGGACCCCGTATCTGAAGCCCCCGGAGCCTAGGCTTACCCTGGCACTTTCTTGGTGGTGCGGGACACACAGATCAGGACGGGGCGGAAACGATGGTCTCTCTTCTTGTCTCCATATCAGTCAAAAGTTATTTAATTTCTTTTCTAGAACTATAAAAACATACAAAGGAGGGTTCAGTTTAAGGCTGGAAACAAGATAGAATTACCATGACCAACCAGACACAAAGGAAACAATATCTTTCTTTCCCACCTCGTACTTCCCTCCTCCAACCTGACCCTCCTTGATTATCAGAATCAAATCGATCCCTGCCTAGATTAACAAAGGCACAGCGAATCTCCCAAAACACACATCCATGCGGCACATAAAATCAGATTGTTCACCCCCCCAGATCAGTGCTGGATCCTAGTAATAAATATCCCTTTGGAGCCCAGAAGGATTGTTCCTTGTCATCACTCCCACATGGCCTTTCTTCCCAAAACCCGGTTGGTGATTTTCTGTGGAAAGAAAGAACTGAAGAGTGATTAATCCTGCTTTGCCGAGTCCAAGCCCATGGACCCATTCCAACTCTTCACTCCCTTGAAAAACTACACTAGGAGCAAAAAAAGAGGTGGTATCTGTTGTTAAGGGCTTACTATGTGCCAGGAACTGTACTAGACACTGGGGTAGATACAAGCTAATCGGGTTGGACGCAGTCCACGTCCTAAGTGGGGCTCACAGTCTTTATCTCCATTTTACAGATGAAGGAACTGAGGCTCAGAGAAGTTAAGAGACTCGCCCGAGGTCACCCAGCAGACAAGCTGCGGAGCCGGGATGAGAACCCGAGTCTTTCTGACTCCCATGCCCGGGCTTCAGCCACTAGATCCCGCTGCTTCCCTTCCCCACAGCTAAACGGGCCGACACCTCCTCCGTCCTTTCTCCGCTGTGTCTGCCGCAGCTGCCAGGGCAGGGAGAAGGGTTTCTTCCTTCCTTAGGGTGGCAGGGAGCTGACCGTTGAGCCCAGGGGAGGAGGCTTCCGAAGCACAGTTCTTGAGACAGACATGAGCTTATAGTGCAAAGCGAAGGGGATCAAAACCAAAAACTCTGTTCCCGAGACATAAAGAGGAGTCTTTGGTGTTCAAAACACCCCTCGGTATCTCCATCCACTACAACGCCTTACTGAAAGCTCATCTCCTCCAAAAGGCCTTCCCTGACTAAGCCCTCTTTTCCTCTTCTCCCACTCCCTTCTGCTTCACCCTGACTTGCTTGCTCCCTCTGTTCTTCCCCTCTCCCAGCCGCACAGCACTTATAAGCACATCTGTAACTTTATATAAATGTCTGTCTCCCCCCTCTAGACTGTAAGCTCATTGTGGGCAGGAAATGTGTTCTTTAGACTGTGAGCCCACTGTTGGGTAGGGACTGTCTCTATATGTTGCCAACTTGTACTTCCCAAGCGCTTAATACAATGCTCTGCACACAGTAAGAGCTCAATACGATTGATGAAATGTGTCCATTTATTTATTGTTGTATTGTACAATCCCAAGTGCTTAGTACAGCGTTCTGCACATAGTAACCGCTCAATAAATACGACAATGAATGAATCCTCCTTCTCCAAGTGCCTGAGGAAATTCTTATTTTAAATTCATTTCAATTCCCTTTTATGTCTCTTCTCACAACTGAACCCTCATCCCGAGGGTTGCCAATTCTGCCTCTTGCCAAGTGCGTGAGAAACTGTGGACAGGATCCCTGCCTTCGAGGAGCTTAGGGTCAAACGAATGAGGAGCACTGTCCTAAGCAATTGGGAGCGACCGATAGCATTCTTAGCCATGATCCCTGCCTTCCAAGAGCTTACAGTCTACTATGGGCACAGCACTGTACCATGGACTTGGGAGAGCACATTAGAGTTAGTAAACAAGAGCCCTGCCTTCAAGAAGCTTAAGTCAGCTGTGTACAGAGGGCTACGCTACACACTTGGGAAAGAACAACAGGATAGCGTTGGAAGACACGATCCCTGCCACCAAAGAACCTACAGTCTAGAAAGGGAGATGCTTACCATGTCTGGGGCACTGTGGTGGATGCCCATATGCAGACCACTGAACTAGGCATCTACCATGCAGCATGAGAAGCAGCGTGGCTTAGTGGAAAGAGCACAGACTTGGGATTCGGAGGACATGGATTCTCATCCCGGTTCTGCCACTTGTCTGCTGTGTGACTTTGGGCCAGTCACTCAACTTCTCTGTGCCTCAGTAATCTCATCTGTAAAATGGGGACTAAGACTGTAAGCCCCAGGTAGGACAAGGACTGTGCCCAACCTGATTAACTTGTATCTACTACAGGGCTTAGAACTGTGCTTGACCCAGAGTAAGCACCTAACAGAATGTCATTTAAAAGAAAAGAAAAGAGAGGGAGGTAGCCAGGCTGAAGAGTCAGTCAGTCAATCATATTTATTGAGTGCTTACTGTGTGCAGAGCACTGTGCTAAGTACTCTTGGGAGAGTACAATAGAACAATAAACAGACACATTCCCTGCCCACAACGAGCTTAGTCTAGAGGGGAAACAGACAATAATAGAACTAAATAAATGACAGATATGGACATAAGTGCTGTGGGGCTGGGAGTGGGGATGAACAAAGGGAGCAAGTCAGGGTGACGCAGAAGGGAGTGGGAGGAGAATAAAGGAGGGCTTAGTCGGGGAAGGCCTCCCAAGTGCTTAGTACAGTGTTCTGCACACAGTAAGCACTCAATAAATACAACTGCCTGACTGACTGTCCTACCGGATTAACTTTTATCTGCTCCAGTGCTTGAAACATAGAAATGCCATTTAAAAGAAATAAGAAAAAAGAGAGAGGAAGCCAGGCTGAAGAGGAACTGAGCTCTATTCCTCATCTGGCCAACTTCCCTAGGGCTGGAGGGAGGAAGGGGAATACTCTACCAGGAGAAAAAGGGAGCCTAACGGCTAGATTCCAGGCCTGGAAGTTAGAAGGACCTGGTTCTAATTCCAGTTTGGTTCCTGGTCTGCTGGGTCACCTTGGATAAGTCACATCACTTCTAGAACAGTGCTCTGCACATAGTAAGTGCTTAACAAATACCATCATTATTATTCTCTGGGCCTCAATTACCTCATCTGTAAGATGGAGATCAATCATAAATTAATACCTATTTATAATTTAACTTCCAGGATTATTTTATTGGGGTAATTCTTGATTGATTTTGGTGGGGGTGATCTAGGAGTATGATAAAACCACTGTAGACTTACAAGTCTACCCAAAGAATCACCAACAATATATCCAACAGTGGGCCTTGTGGAAGGAATGCAGAGCTGGGAGTCAGAGCTTCTGGGTTCTAAGTGGCTCTGCCACTTGTCTGCTGTGTGACCTTGGATAAATCACTTCACCTCTCTGAGCCTCAGCACCCTCACCTGTAAAATGGAGATTAAGACTGTGAGCCCCATGTGGGACAGGGAAATGTCCAACCTGACAAGCTTGTATCTACCCAGGCCCTTAGAACAGTGCTTGACACATAGTAAACTGTGTTGCACTCTCCCAAGCACTTAGTACAGTGTTTTGCACCCAGAAAGCGCTCAATACATACAACTGAATGAATGGCTTTCATCACACTTGTCATTCATACCACCCTACGTCTGGCAAGGGAAGATCACCAAAAAGCAGTGATTTTTTTTTTTTATGGTATTTGTTAAGCGCTTCCTACATGCCTGGCACCGTACTAAATGCTGGAGCAGAAACAAGCTAATCAGGTTGGACACAGTCCTTGCCCCACATGGGGCTCACAGTCTTCATCCCCATTTTACAGATGAGGGAACTGTGGCACAAAGAAGTGAAGTGACTTGCCCAAGGTCACATAGCAGCTAAGTGTGCTTACTGGGTGCAGAGCACTATGCTAAGCTCTTGGAAGAGTACACAATAACAGAGTTGGTAAACATGTTCCCTGCCACTTTTTTCCCCTCTGATCTCTCAAGGGTCAGTCCAGCCCAGCTGACCTCAGTCTAACCTGTACTTTCCTCTGGCCCCTGATCAGGAGATACCAACACCCCATGAGATATTTATTTATATTAATGTCTGCCTCCCCATCTAAACTGGAAGCTCTTTTTAAAAAAATGGTATTTGTTAAACGCTTACTATGTGTCAGGCACTGTTCTAAGCGCTGGGGCACATGCAAGACAATCAGGTTGGTCACAATCCACAGATGAGGTAACTGAGGCACAGAGAAATTAAGGTAACTAAGGTAATTAACAGAGAATTGAAGTGACTTGCACAGAGTAAGGATTTAACAAATACCATTTTTTTAAGATATACCAAAACCTCCAAAAAACCAACAATAAAAAACAGCAGGGAGGGGGAACTGCCTGCCCCATGATGATGGTTTTGAAAATCTGTTGTGGGGAAGGAAAACCAGATCCGGACCCCTTCACTGAGGTTTAGAACTTGGATAACACCACCAGCGTGGCCTAGTGCAGAAAGCACAAGGCTGGGAGTCAGAGGGATCTGAGTTTAATTGTGAATTGCTTACTGCACGACTATGGATATGTCACTTAACTCCTCTGAGTCCCAGTTTCCTCAACTGTTAAATAGGGAAACCTGTTCTCCCCCATACTTAGGCTATGAGCCCCATGTACGACATTGGCAATGTACAACCTAAAGAGCAGGCATATGTCCTTGGGCCCATTTGCATAATAAAGCTCATGATATGGGTAGGGAACATTTCCACCCATTATTTACTTCAATCAATGTCTGTCTCCCCCCTCTAGGCCATAAACTCTATATGGGCAGGGAATATATCTGCTGAATCTGTTGGATTGGACTCTCTCAAGACTTTAGTACAGCACTCTGCACGTAGTTAGTACTCGATAAATACCAGTGATCGAATGATGAATAGGGGAGGACCAACTGCACCCAGCCGACGGGGTGGACGCTGAGATCAGGGGCCGCCTGGGATCGCTCTGGAGGAGTGTCCAGCCCTCTGTCTGTGGGTGCTGGAGACGGGCTGCCACCTTTCCATGGCTTGGCGGCCTCCGTGGAGGCGGCGATCACGGGTGTCTGGTCATCCTGGGGTCGTTCACCTGGGGTTATCTCGGGGCTGAAAGATTTAGGGATCTGAGCAGGACACTCCTTAGGGAAGGACTCAATCGATCAAATTTTCAATTGTCCAATCAATCAATGGTGTCAACTCAGCGCTTCCTAAATGCAAAGGGCAATGCTGAGCAGTTGGAAGAGTGCAATACAATAGAGTTAACTACTACTACTAATAATAATGATAGTAATAATAACGGCATTTATTAAGCACTTATTACGAGTCAAGCAAGGTTCTAAGTGTTGAGGCAGGTACAAGTTAATCAGGTCGGACACAATCCCTGTCCCACAAGGAGGGGGCACAGTCTAAATAGGAGAGAGAATAGGTATTTAATTCCCATTTTACAGTTGAGGAAACTGAAGCACAGAGAAGTGAAGCAACTTGGCCAAGGTCCACAGCCAGCAACTGTCAGAGCTGGGATTAGAACCCAGATTCTCCAACTCCCAGGCCCCATGCTCTTTCCACTAGGGCATGATGCTTGAAGTTGGTAGCGTGGAAGCACAAGGGTCTACTGGTCCTACAGTTGTCCCCCTTTCTTTGTCTCTCACCTCTGTTTCAGCCTCAGGCCTGCTTGACCACTCATATCACTTAACGCCTGGATTTACTCAAGAAAATTTGGTTCCCAAGATGAAACTCCTCCCTTGTGCTAATCAAGAGCCCTGGCCCTGATTATCAGTAATATCAGATCACCTAGAACAAGGCAGGCCTGGAAAAGACCAGAAAGCTTATTGCTTTCTAAAGTATTGCTATTGTATTCTTCTGATAATATAAATGCTGTACCAATGGTATATAAAGAAACTCTGTAGTGCTTGAAGATGAGCTGGCCTTGACATGCCAACTTGTACTTCCCAAGCGCTTAGTACAGTGCTCTGAACACAGTAAGCGCTCAATAAATATGATTGAATGAATGAATGAATATAGAGGGAACTCTGCCACTCAATCAGCACTCCCTGCTAGCACTCACAGAAATAAACTTGCCTCTGACATACCCTTTAAACAGAACGTGGAGTTCTTGAAGTTTTTCTTCCACAGTACACGTGATCCTTGCCCTCAAGGTAGCTTAAAAATCTATTAGGAGTGACAGACATTAGTTGTCCTCCCCTAATAATAACAATGACCATGGTAATAACTGCACTATCTGTTAAGCGTTCACTACGTGCCAAGCACTGTCCAACCCCAAGACAACCGGGTCAGACACAGTCTGCCCCAGAATGAGGTACCAGTCCAAGGAAGACGGAGGACGTGTATTGAAGCCCCATTTTCAGAAGGGTTTTATGGGTGTTTGCACATATTTATTACTCTATTTATTTATTCATTTTACTTGTACATATCCATTCTATTTATTTTATTTTGTTAGTATGTTTGGTTTTGTTCTCTGTCTCCCCCTTTTAGACTGTGAGCCCACTGTTGGGTAGGGACTGTCTCTATATGTTGCCAATTTGTACTTCCCAAGCGCTTAGTACAGTGCTCTGCACATAGTAAGCGCTCAATAAATACGATTGATGATGATGATGATGATGAATGATAAGTAAAGACTTACAAGTCTATCCATAAAATCACCAGTAATATATCCAACAGTTGGCCTTGTGGAAGGAATGCAGGGCTGGGAGTTGGAGGTTCTGGGTTTAAATCCCTGCTCCGCTCGTCTGCTGGGTGACCTTGGGCAAGTCACTTGACTTCTCTGTGCCTCAGTACCTCGTCTGTAAAATGGGAATTAAGACTGAGACACCCATGTGGGACAGGGAAGTGTCCAACTTGATGAGCTTGTATCTACGCAGGCCCTTAGAACAGTGCTTGACACAGAGTAAGTGCTTAACAAATACCACCATCATCATCTCCCTTAGCAGAGCCTTAGTTCCCTCAACTGTAAAATGGGGACTTAATACCTGTTTCCTCTCCTACTTGGGCTGCGGGACAAGCACCATATCTACTGATAAACAGTTCGGACACGGTCCCTGTCCCATGTGGGGCTCATAATGATGATGATGAAGATAATAATAATAATGAGTTAAGCAAAGTCCTTGAGTCTAACTGGGAGGTGGGCAGGGAACGTGTCTGCCAACTGTTGTGTTGGACTCTCCCAAGCACTTAGTACAGTGCTCTGCACATAGTGAGTGCTCAATAAATACCATTGATGGTGATGATGTAAGTTCTCTGTAGACTATAAACTCGTGCACAGGGAACGTGACCACCAACTCTGTATTATTATATTCTCCCAAACGCTTTGCATAGTGCCCTGCACACAGTAAACACTCAATAAATACAACTGATTGGCTGATGATCTCGTATCTACCAAGCACTTAGTACAGTAATTGGCATATAGTAAGCGCTTAACATCCCCTCAGGATGGCACCTGGGGAGTCTCCAGGACTCTACCCGTCTCAGCTACGGGAGGGAGAGTCAAGCAGAGGCCTACCCATACCATTCCTAGCTTGGCCAGTGGCTAAAGAGTGGAAGACCATCGGCTACAAGTCCAAGTACACCTGTGCTGGGCAGCAGCGGCACGGGAGAGAGAGTCGAGGGCGGAGACACAAGTATACTGCATGGAAGAAGGTAAACCACTTCCAGACTTTTACCACGAAAACTCTAAGGATACACTCCCGGAACGATTTTAGATGGAGGTGGAGCGTTCTGGGAGAGATGAGTCTGTGGAGTCCCTAGGGGACGCAGATGACTGGACAAAATAGGATAAGCACTTAACAAAAACCACAATTATTGCAATTATTGTCAACAGAGAAGCACACGGCCGACAAGTTGTAAATTCAAACTCGAACCCAAATCTTCCTTTCTCTTGGTCTTGTGCTCTTTCCCTACACTCTGCCCTCATCATACCCTGGCCTACAAGCCCTCATCTTCTCTCTGAATGAATTTGACAGTTTGACCGACTCAAGGCAGTGCTTTCGATCTACTAGACTGTAACCTCCTCAAGGGTGTGGATTATTGTTTCGATAATATCTGGTGCAAGACATTATCATTTGATTTTTCAGCCCCTCCTATTTGTTCGGTGCTTACTATGTGCCAGGCACTGCACTAAGCACTGAGGTAGATACAAGTTAATCAGGTTGGACACAGTCTACGCCCCCCATGGTGCTCACAGTCTTAATCTCCATTTTGCAGATGAGGTAACTGAAGCACAGAGAAGTGAAGTGTCATGCCCGAGGTCACTCGGCAGACAAGTGGCAGAGCCAGGATTAGAACCCAGGTCCTCTTGACGCCTAGACGCATGCTATTTTGGAGCAGGCTGTGGTCTCCGTTCTCTCTACGCTACATCTCTCTGCAAGTCTCAATGGCGCAGTCTGCAGCAAATGGGAGGATGGAGCCCCTGGACCTGCGCTTGGTACTATAGAACACAAGCATAAATTCGTCCAGGAGGCCCTTAAAAAACAGAGAGGAAGCAATCACCCAGCCCAAACAGGTGGGTGTCTTTATCCTTTGGGAATGGGCAGAGGAGGTTTGCGACCCAAAGGGGAAAGCAAACGGAATGGGGTTTAAAGAAGGGGTACTCCAGGCGTCACCTCTCAGGGTCGCACCTGGAGAGTTTCCAAGACTTCGACTACGGGAGGGAGAATCAAGCAGAGGCATTTCCATTTCTAGCTTGGGCAGTGGCTAGTGAGCGGAAGACAATCGGCTACAATGTAAAACTCCTGTGCTGCGGCTGCCTGGCATGGGAGAAAGTCAAGGGCGGAGACTCAAGTTGACTGCACGGAAGGAGGCAACGATGAACCTCTTCCGTATTTTTACCAAGAAAACTCTATGGATACACTACCGGAATTACTGCGGATGGAAGTGGTCCGTTCTGGGAGAGATGTGTCTATGGCATCGCTATGGGTCGCACAAGATCTGACAGCATAAGACAACAACTACTACTCCTCCAGGCTTTCTAGGGCAGGATTGAGAAGCAGTGTGGTTTAGTGGATAAAGCACAGGCTTGTGAGTCAGAAGATCATAGGTTCTAGTCCTGGCTCCACCGCTTATCCGCTTATCTTATCTTGGGTAAGTCACTTCACTTCTCTGTTCCCTCTTCTGTAAAATGAGGATTAAGACTGTGAGCCCCATGAGGACATGGACTGTGTCCAACCTGATTACCTTCTATCTGAGGGCTAAGTACAGTCCCTGGCACATAATAAGTGCCTAACAAATACCATTTTTTTTTAAAAGGCTCGTGGATAAATCCAAAGACCTGGGAGTCGGAAGGACCTGGGTTCTAATCCCAGTTCTGCAACATGCCTGCTTTGTGACCTTGGGCCAGACTCTTAACTTACCTCATTTGTCAAATGTGGGATATGGGCAGTATCCAAACTGCTTACCTTGTATATACCCCAGTGCGTAGAACAGTGCACCTGGCTGGATTATCACATCAGCCTCCTTTCTGACCTCCATCCCCCCCACTTTACCTCCTTCTCTTCTCCACAGCACCTGTATATATGTTTATATGTATTTATTACTCTATTTATTTTACTTGTACATATTTATTCTATTTATTTTATTTTGTTAATATGTTTTGTTTTGTTCTCTGTCTCCCCCTTCTAGACTGTGAGCCCACTGTTGGGTAGGGACCGTCTCTATATGTTGCCAACTTGGACTTCCCAAGCGCTTAGTACAGTGCTCTGCACACAGTAAGCACTCAATAAATACGATTGAATGAATGAATGACCTCCCAACCTCCTGCCTCTCCCCACTTCAGTCCATACTTCACTCCACTGCCCGGATTATCTTTCTACAGAAACGTTCAGGGCTTGTAACCCCCCTCCTCAAAATTCTCCAGTGGTTGCCTATCAACCTCCATATCAAAAACTCCTCACTATTGGCTTTAGAGCACTGCATCACCTTGCCCCTTCCTACCTCAACTCCCTTCTCTCCTTCTACATCCCAGCCTGCAAACTCCACTCCTCTGGTGCTAACCTTCTCACGGTGATTCGATCTCACCTGTCTCAGTGCCAGCCTCTGGCGCATATCCTACCTCTAGCCTGGAACGCTCTCCCTCCTTAAATCTGCCAATAATAATAATAATGATAATGGCATTTATTAACCGCTATGTGCAAAGCACTGTTCTAAGCACTGGGGAGGTACAAGGAGATGAGCCAATCACTCTTTCCCCCTTTCAAACTCTACTGAAGGCTCACCTCCTCCAAGAGGGCTTCCCAGACTAAGCCCCCTTTTCCTCAGCTTCCCCTCCCTTCCGTGTCACCTCAACTCACTCTTCGCTCTTCTCCACCTCACAGCACTTATCTATATATATATATATATATATATATATATATATATATATATATATGGAGAGAGAGAGAGAAAGAGAAAATCTACAATTCTATTTATATTGATTCCTCTTTATTTTGATGCCTGTCTACACTGTAAGCCCATTGGGGGTAGGGATTGTCTCTCTACTGCTGTACTGTACTTTCCAAGGGCTTAGTACAGTGTTCTGCACACAGTAAGCGTTCAATAAATACGATTGAATGAATATCCACTAGGCCTCACTACTTCTCAGAGTATTTACAGTTTAATGAGGCTGGGAGACATCCAGATTAAAATCATCTAGGGAAGATTGCTTTTAGGTTTGCTGGTTTTTACCTTTCTGGCTACTTTTATAGTTTTAAGGTGGTGCTGCTGATTTGCCATAGGGAGAAAAAAAGGAAAGCTGGAGGAATGAAGAAAAGGAGAAAGACTGTGAGGAGAGGAGGCAAGGAAAGGTTTAATTCTCCTAGCTACTCAAGCGCTCACGCTAATAGTGGGGTCAGCAGTCCTTAAGACCACTCTGGCATCTTTCAGGAACCAAGGATCACTGGATTAAAGGCCATCAGCCCGGCTTACTCATTCACTCTGCTAATTCTGGGCCTGGGGTTCAAAGGTCATGGGTTCTAATCCCAGCTCCGTCCCTTATCTGTTGCGTAACCTTGGAGAAGTCACTTCACTTATCTGGACCTCAGTGACCTCAACTGGGAAATGGGGAATGAGACTGTGCACCCCACCTAGGTCAGAGACTGCGTCCAACCCAATTTGCTTGTATCCACCCCAGCGTTTAGTACAGTGCCTGGCAAATAGTAAGTGCTTCACAAATACCATAATTATAATTATCATCCATTCAATCATATTTATTGAACGCTGAACGGTATGCTGAGCACTGGACTAAATGCACGGGAGAGGACAACAGAAAACTAAACAGACATATTCTTGGCTCGTTATCACCGACGCTTCCTGCGTCTGCTGAGGAGGGGTCTTATCCGACTGGGAGTCAGGGAGACGGGGGGAGGGGGCAGCTGTAATTAAAGACGCAGAGGCCGATCACCCTCCAGGAGAGCAACGGGATCTCCTCGGACATCTTTCGGAAGCCCATGGCCTGGTAGAGCCTATGGGCCGCGTACTGCACGCAAGTGGTAGAGAGGAGGACCGTGTCGCAGCCCTGATCCCGGGCAAACTGTAACACGGTGCGGACCAGGGCCTGGGCGATGCCCCGACCCCGGTGATCTTTGCCCAGGGACATGCGGAGGAGCTCTATCTGCTTCCCCCCGGACGGGTCCGGCACAGGCCGGGCGGCCACCAGGCCCACCACGCGTCCGGCCGACTCCGCCACCCAGAAGCCGCAACCGTCCGCTTCCAGGTAGGACCCGCGGATGTCCTTCAGGTCGGTGCGAAGGGCGTTCTCCACGTAGTCCCCCCAGGGTTTTTTCAGGAACACCCGGAGGGCGGCCAGCAGGACGGCCGGAGCCGAGAAGGCCAGGAGGGGGGAGCCCGTAGCCACGAACAGCGCCAGGGACACCGCCAGGAGGAACAGCCCGGTCCGGGGCAGGGTGGCCACGTGCCAGAAGGCAGCAGGAGCATGCTCCATTATTCCACTGGAGAAAAGGTCCCTCACGGCCTCTCCGTCGCCCTCCCGGAACTGTCGGATGCGGTAGTGGGCCATGACGGAGCTCCCGGTCACGTCTCCTACAGCCACCATGGGAGAGACCAGACCCGATTCCCCCGACTCAGATTTGCCGCATCACGTGGTGCCCCTTCCCCCCTGGGCCCACTATGGCTGTGGGCAGGGAACGTGTCAGTTTATCGTTCTACTGCACTCTTCCAAGCACGTAGTACAGTGCCCTGCCCACAGTAAGGGCTCAATAAATACGACTGTGAGCCCACTGTTGGGTAGGGACTGTCTCTATATGTTGCCAATTTGTACTTCCCAAGCGCTTAGTACAGTGCTCTGCACATAGTAAGCGCTCAATAAATACGATTGATGATGACTGACTTACTCGGGGGAGTCTGCCATTTTGAGGTTCCTCAGAGCGCCTACGGACAACTTAAGTCTGCACCCCACTCCCCCAGACTTTAAGCTCATTGTGGGCAGGGAATGTGTCTGCTTATTGTTCTAGTGCACTCTCCTGAGCGCTCAGTACAGTGCTCTGCACACAGCAAGTGCTCTATAAATACGATTGACTGACTGACATGGGGAAGTTTGCCATTCTGAGCTGGCTCAACGGGCCTAGGGGCACCTAATGTCTGCTCCCCATGCTCCGGGCTTTGAGCTCATTGTGGGCAGGGAATGTGTCTGTTTACTGTTCTTCCATACTCTCCCAAGCGGTTACTACAGTGCTCTGCCAGTAAGTGCTCAATAAATATGACTGAATGAAGGAACAAACTGTACCTTAGCGCTGACGGCTTTGGCACTGTCCTTTCTGGGACAACCTGGTCAGTAAGTTTCTGGGTCTGCCCTGAATAAATGTCTGCCTCTTGTCTTGTGGTGACCTTTGGTCAAGTCACTTCACTCTGGGCCTCAGGTACCCCACCTATAAAAGTTGGATTGAGACTGTGAGCCCCATGAGGGACAGGGACTGTGTCCCATCTGATTAGCTTTTATCTACCCCAGCGCTTAGAATGGTGCCTGGCGTATAGTAAGCACTTAAATAACGATCATCATTATAATAATAATAATAATGATGATAATGTTGGCATTTGTTAAGCGCTTACTATGTGCAAAGTACTAAGCGCTGGGGGGATACAAAGTGATCAGGTTATCCCATGTGGGGTTCACAGTCTTAATCCCCATTTTACAGATGAGGTAACTGAGGCTCAGAGAAGTGAAGTGACTTGCCCAAGGTCACACAGCAGACATGTGGACCTGATTAGTCTGTAACAGAGTGCGTATTACAGAGCCTGGCACATAGTAAGCACTTAACAAATAACATTTTTAAAAAAGGTGCTTCTCTTACCCACTCAGTCAGTCAACTGCATTTATTATCAATCGTTTCAATTATCAATTGTATTTACTGAGCGCTTACTATATGTAGAGTACTGTACTACATGCTTGGGAGAGCACAACATAACAAAAGTAGCAGACATGTTCCCTGCCCATAAGGAGCTTTCAGTCTACAGGGGAGTAGGATACTGAGCGCTTACCGTGTGCAGAGCATTGTACTAAGCACTTGGGAGACTACAATATAACGGATACTGTCCCTGCCCGCAACAAGCTTACAGCCTAGAGGGGGAAATTTCAGGCAGATGGGGTTTTTCCCCCCAGATTTAAAAGACTCCTGTGGTCTTTCCATCACCGTGACTAATAAGTAAGGGCAAGGAGGCTGGTGCCCATTCTTGGAGGACAGGGAGCCAGGCAAGAATTGGGCATTCATTCATTCAATCGTATTTATTGAGCGCTTACTGTGTGCACAGCACTGTACTAAGCGCTTGGGAAGCACAAGTCAGCAACATATAGAGACGGTCCCTACCCAAAAACGGGCTCACAGTCTAGAAGGGGGAGACAGACAACAAAACATGTAGACAGGTGTCGAAACCGTCAGAATAAACAGAATTAGAGCTATATGCACATGATTAATAAAATAGAGTAGTAAGTATGTACAAGTAAAATAAATAGAGTAATACATCAATGCAGTTATTGGTGGGGAGAGGCTGGGGGTTTGGGGCACCCCAGTGGCCCTGGGAGTCGGAAGTCCTGGGTTCTAATTTCTGCTCTGCTGTGTGACTTAGAGCAAGTCACTTCAGTACTCTGGGCCTCAGCTCCCTCATCTGTAAAATGAGGATGAAGACCGTGAGCCCCACATGGGACAGGGACTGTATCTGACCTGACTACCTCGTATCCACCCGGGCACTTGGAACAGTGCTTGGCACGTAGTAAGCGCTTCAAGCCAGAAGAACCTGGGTTCTAATCCCGGCTCCGCCACTTGTCTGCTTTGTGACCTTGGGCAAATCGGCTCACTTCGCTGGGCCTCGATGATCTTATCTGTGTGTATATATATCTATAATTCTATTTATCTATCTTGGTGGTATTGACACCTGTCTACTTGTTTTGTTGCCTGTCTCCCCCTGCTAGACTGTGAACCTGTTGTTGGGTAGGGACTGTCTCTATCCGTTGACGAATTGTACTTTCCAAGCGCTTAGTACCGTGCTTCGAATCAAGCAAAAACTCCTCACTCTCGATTTCAAAGGTCTCCATCACCTCACCCCCTCCTACCTCACCTCCCTTCTCTCCTTCTGCAGCCCAGCCCGCACCCTCCGCTCCTCTGCCGCTAACCTCCTCACTGTGCCTCGTTCTCGCCTGTCCCGCCATCGACCCCCGGCCCACATCCTTCCCCTGGCGTGGAATGCCCTCCCTCTGCACATCTGCCAAACTAGCTCTCTTCCTCCCTTCAAAGCCTGACTGAGAGGTCACCTCCTCCAGGAGGCCTTCCCGGACTGAGCCCCCCTTTTCTTCTGTTCCTCTTCCCCTTCCCATTGGCCCCCACTCCTTCCCTCTGCCTTACCCCCTCCCCTCCCCACTGCACTTGTGTTTATTTGTACATATTTATTATTCTATTTATTTAATTAACGTGTAGATAGCTATAATTCTATTTATTCTGATGGTATGGACACCTGTCTCCTTGTTTTGTTGTCTGTCTCCCCCTTCTAGACTGTAAGCCCATTGTTGGGTAGGGACCTTCTCTATATGTTGCTGATCTGTACTTCCCAAGCATTTAGTACAGTTCTCTGCACACAATAAATGCTCAATAAATACGAATGAATGAATGCTCTGCACACAGTAAGCACTCAATAAATACGATTAAATGAATGGAGTGGGAATGAGGACTGGGTGCCCCATGGAGGGCAGGGACTGTGTCCAACCCGATTAGCTTCTATCTACGGCAGGGTTTAGTACAGGGGCTGGCACGGAGTAAGCGCTCAGCGTGGCTCGGTGGAAAGACCACGGCCTTTGGAGTCAGGAGTCACGGGTTCGAATCCCAGCTCTGCCACTTGTCAGCTGTGTGCCTTTGGGCAAGTCACTTCTCTGTGCCTCAGTTCCCTACTCTGGAAAATGGGGATGAAGGCTGTGGGCCCCCCCGTGGGACAACCTGATCTTGTAACCTCCCCAGCTGTGCTTTGCACAGAGTAAGCGCTTAATAAAATGCCATCACTTTGGCATCACAAAGGATGCCATGGCATCAAAAATGCCTTGATTATTGTAGGAGCCCCTGACTCCTTTTTAGTGGCAAAGCTTCCCGGCCCTTGCTCTTCCTTGGGGTCCCCGGGTGGTCGGCAGGGGCATCCCCAGGAGGCTCAGGCTGTCGGGGTCCCGATGCCCATCCCGGGGGGCTCCCCATCACCTCTCACCACCTGCGGGCAGCTACTCCTGTGGGTACCGCACCCAGCTCCGCCTCCGGACTCTAGCCGCCGCCGACCCCGGAAGATCCCGCTAGGGGGCGGAGCGGAGCAGGGGGCGTGGCATGTGGTGTGGGCGTGGCCTCGACGCGTGGGCGGAGCCAATCACCGCCCGCGACGGGAGAAGGGGGCGGGGCTTACGAAGACCCAAGTCCCGACCGGGCGACAGGAAAATCCCGGCCTGGATCTGCTCCGCCGCCGGAACGGGCTCCTTCTCTTTAAAAAAACAAAATTTTGACCGGCCTGGATTTCCCCAGCACTGGAACGGGCTCCTTCTCCTTTTTTTATTTAGTGCTTTTTTTTGACCGTCCTGGATTTTCTCGGCACTGGAACGGGCTCCTTAATAATAATAATAATAATAATAATAATAATAATAATAAGCATTTGTTAAGCGCTTACTATGTGCAAAGCACTGTTCTAAGCGCTGGGGAGGATACAGGGTGATCAGGTTGTCCCACGTGGGCTCACAGTCTTAATTTTTGTTTTTTATGCTACTGTGCTATTTTATGCTTCTTGTTTTTTATGCTATTTTTTTTGGACCGGCCTGGATTTTCTCGGCACAGGAAAGTGCTCCTTCTCCTCTTTTTACATTTTTTTGTTTGTTTGTGTTTGGCTTTTAAGGGCCTGGATTTTCTCAGCACCGAAACAAGATCCTTCTCAGTCAATCAATCGTATTTATTGAGCGCTTACTGTGTGCAGAGCACTGTACTAAGCGCTTAGCACTGTACTAAATGCTTTTGTTTCTCCTTTTTGTTTATTTAATGGGGGTCTTGTCTGACAAGTCTGGATTTTTTTCGGCACTGGAACACGCTCCTTCTCTCTTTTTATATTTTTTGTTTAGCTTTGTTTTGTTTTAACCGTCCTGGATTTTCTGGCACTGGTACAGGAATCTTTTCCTTTAAAAAAAAAAAAAACTTTTTTTTTTTTTTTTTTAAAAAAGCTGGCCTGAATTTTACCGATCCTGGAATAAGCTCCTTCTCCTTTTTTTTTTAATGGTATTTTTTTAATGTTATTTGTTAAGCACTTGTTATGTTGTATTATCTCAAGCGCTTAGTACAGTGCTCTGCACACAGGAAGAACAACTGAATGAATAAATGAATGAATGGTATTTGTTAAGCACTTACTACGGGACAGGCACTGTTCTAAACGCTGGGGCACATACAAGATAATCCAGGTTTGACACAGTCCATGTCCCCATTTTGCAGATTCAATCGTATTTATTGAGTGCTTACTGTGTGTAGAGCACTGTACTAAGCGCTTAGCACTGTACTAATGCACAGATGAGGTCACTGAGGTCCAGAGAAGTAAAGTGACTTGCCTAATGTCCCCCATAGTCAGTCAATCACATTTACTGAGCACTGATTAGTTGCAGAACAACATACTAAGCCCTTGGGAAAGTACAGTAGAACAAAATAACAGACACATTCTCTGCCCACAACGATCTTACAAACTAGAGGGGGAAATAGACATTAATGTACATGAATAAATTACAGACAACAGGCAGAGTTAGGATTAGAACCCAGGTCCTCCTGACACCCAGGCCTGTGCTCCATCCGCTAGGGAACAAACCAAGCAGCAGAAAAACCTCAAAATCCCAGTTCCCACCAGCAAACCTTCTCATTTCTCTGCCCCACCTCACACTCGTCACATCCGTACGGCCAAAAACATCAAAGGCCTAATAAGCGGAAATAGGAAAATCAAAAAGCTGTGTTTTTAGACTCCAGACTGTAAGCTCCTTATGGGCAGGGAACGTGTTTGCTAATTCTATTGTACTTTCCCAAGCGCTTAGTACAGTGTACTGCACATAGGAACGTGTTTGCTAATTCTATTGTACTTTCTCAAGCGCTTAGTACAGTGTACTGCACATAGTAAGGGTTCCATAAATACCATTGATTGATTTTTAACCATTCAATCGTATTTATTGAGCACTTACTGTGTGCAGAGCACTATTCTAAGCACTTGGAAAGTACAATTTGGCAACAGATAGAGACAATCCCTACCCAACAACGGGCTCACAGCCTAGAAGGGGGAGACAGACAACAATAACATCAAAATAAATAGAATTATAGATATATACACATTAATAAAATAAAATAAAAAATATGTACAAATATACACAAGTGCTGTGGGGTGGAGAAGGGGGTAGATCAGAGGGAGGGAGTGGGGGGGATGGAGAGGGGAGGAGGAGCAGAGGCAAAGGTGGGGCTCAGTTTTGGAAGGCCTCCTGGAGGAGGTGAGCTCTCAGTAGGGCTCTGAAGGGGGGAAGACAGCTAATTTGGCAGATGTGAGGAGGGAGGACAGCGCAGGCCAGAGGTAGGACGGGAGAAGGGGTGTAGCCTAGTGGAAAGAGCAACCCATCAATCAATCATATTTATTGAGGGCTTACTGTGAGCAAAGCACAAGCCTGGGAGTTCGGAGGACTTGTGTTCTAATCTCCACTCCGCTACTTGTCTGCTGTGTGACCTGGGGCAAGTCATTCATTCATTCAATTATATATATTGAGTGCTTACTCTGTGCAGAGTACTGTGCTAAGCACTTGGGAGAGCACAAGAGAACAACAAACAGATACATTCCCCACCCACAACGAGCCAGGGAGCTGGCCCAGAGGTTGAGCCCCATATGACTTGGCTGGTGACTTCTTCCCAAATGCTGTGGAGAAGCCGCCTAGCTTAGGGGCTGGAACCAGGGGACTGCGAGTCAGAAGACCTGGATTCTACTCTCAGCTCTGCCACTTGTCCGCTGTGTGACTTTGGGCAAGTCACTTTACTTCTCTGGGCCTCAGTTACCTCTTCTGTAAAATGGGGATGAAGACCCCTGTATCTCCCCACTTCAGTCTATACTTCTCGCTGCTGTCCGGATCATCTTTGTGCAGAAATGCTCTGGACATGTTACTCCCCTCCTCAAAAATCTCCAGTGGCTGCCGGTCAACTTATGCATCAAGCAAAAACTCCTCATTCTCGGCTTCAAGGCTGTCCATCCCCTCGCCCCCTCCTACCTCACCTCCCTTCTCTCCTTCTCCAGCCCAGCCCGCACCCTCCGCTCCTCTGCCGCTAATCTCCTCACTGTGCCTCATTCTCGCCTGTCCCACCGTCGACCCCCGGCCCACGTCCTCTTCCTGGCCTGGAATTCCCTCCCTCCGCACATCCGCCAACCTATCTCTCTTCCTCCCTTCAAAGCCCTACTGAGAGCTCACCTCCTCCAGGAGGCCTTCCCAGACTGAGCTCCCTTTTTCCTCTCCTCCCCTTCCCTCCCGCCCTACCTCCTTCCCCTCCCCACAGCACCTGTATGTTTGTACAGATTTATTACTCTATTTATTTTACTTGTACATATTTACTATTCTATTTATTTTGTTAATGATGTGCATCTAGCTTTACTTCTATTTATTCGGATGACTTGACACCTGTCCACATGTTTTGTTTTGTTGTCTGTCTCCCCCTTTTAGACTGTAAGCCCGTTGTTGGGTAGGGACCGTCTCTATAGGTTGCCAACTTGTACTTCCCAAGCGCTTAGTACAGTGCTCTGCACACAGTGAGCGCTCAAATATGATTGAATGAATGAATGACTAAGCCCCAGGTAGGACAGGGACTGTGCCCATCCCGATTAACTTGTATGTAACGCCAGGGCTTACTCGACACAGAGTAAGCACCTAACAAATGTCATTTAAAAGGAAAAAAAAAAAAAGAGGGAGGGAGCCAGGCTGAAGAGTCAGTCAATCCAATTTATTGAGGGCTTACTGTGTGCAGAACACTGTGCTAAGCACTCTTGGGAGAGTACAATAGAACAACAAACGGACATATTCCCTGCCCACAATGAGATTACAGTCTAGAGGGGGAGATGGACAATAATAGAAATCAATATATTACAGATGTGGACGTAAGTGCTGTGGGCCTGAGCCGGGGGGGGATGAATAAAGGGAGCAAGTCAGGGTGATGCAGAAGGGAGTGGAAGAATAGGAAAAGAGGGCTTAATTGGGGAAAATCTCCCCAATTACTGCACAGTAATCACACAGTAATCACTCAGTAAATACAACTGACTGACTGTTCTACCTGATTAAATTGTAGCTACTCCAGTGCTTAGAACAGTGTTCTACAAATAGTAAGTGCTTAAAAATGTCATCTAAAAGAAAAAGAAAAAAGTGAGAGGAAGCCAGGCTGAAGAGGAACTGAGCTCCATTCCTAGTCTGGCCAACTACCCTGGGGCTGGAGGGAAGAAGGGGAATACTTTTCCAGAAGACACGAATAGGCCTAGCGGCTAGAGCCCGGGCCTGGAACTCAGAAGGACCTGAGTTCTAATTTCAGCTTTGTCCCCGGTCTGCTGGGTGACCTTGGATAAGTCACTTCACTTCTCTGGGCCTCAATCACCACATCTGTAAAATGGAGCTCCATCATAAACTAATGCCTATTCATAATTTAACCTCCAGGATGATTTTACCGGGGTAATTCTGGGTTGATTTCAGTTGGGGTGATCTAGGTGTATAATAAAACCTCTGAATGACAAGTAAAGACTTACAAGTCTACCCATAAAATCACCAGCAATATATCCAACAGTTGGCCTTGTGGAAGGAATGCAGGGCTGGGAGTTGGAGGTTCTGGGTTATAATCCCTGCTCCGCTCGTCTGCTGGGTGACCTTGGGCAAATCACTTGACTTCTCTGTGCCTCAGTACCCCCATATGTAAAATGGGAATTAAGACTGAGACACCCGTGTGGGACAGGGAAGTGTCCAACTTGATGAGCTTGTATCTACCCCGGCCCTTAGAACAGTGCTTGACACATAGTAAGTCCTTTACAAATACCATCATCACCTCACTTAGCAGAGCCTTTGTTCCCTCATCTGTAAAATGGGAATTAAATACCTGTTTTCTGTCTGACTTGGGTTGTGGGACAAGCACTGTATCCATATGATAATCAGGTCAGACACGGTCCCTGTCCGAGTGGGGCTCATAATGAAAATGATGATGATGATGATAATAATAACAAAAATAACCGTTCAAGCGAAGTCTGTGTTCCATATGGGGCATAGCCTAAGTAGGAGGTAGGCAGGGAATGTGTCTGCCCACTGTTGTATTGGACTCTCCAAAGTACTTAGTACAGTGTTCCGCACACAGGAAGAACTTATTAAATATGACTGAATCAATGAAGGAATGGTATTTGTTAAGCACTTACTATATGGTGGGTAGGCACTGTTCTAAGTACTGAGGTACATCATCATCAACATCAATCGTATTTATTGAGCGCTTACTGTGTGCAGAGCACTGTACTAAGCGCTTGGGGTAACATAAGCACTTACAGATGAGGTAATCAGATTTGACACAGTCCATGTCCCCCATGGGGCTTACAGTCTTAATCCCCATTTTACAAATGGGGTCACCTAGGCCCAGAGATGTGATGTGACTCGCCTAATGTCCCCCACAGTCAGTCAATCACATTGACTGAGCACTTACTAGTTGCAGAGCACAGTACTAAGCACTTGGGAGAGTACAGTAGAACAATATAACAGATACATTCTCTGCCCACAACAAGCTTACAGTCTAGAGGGGCAGACAGACATTAATATAAATAAATCACAGACAAGTGGCAGAGCCAGGATAAGAAGCCAGCTGGACTCTATCCACTAGGGAACAAACCAAGCAGCGGAAAAACCTCAAAATCCCAGTTCCCACCAGCAAACCTTCTCATTTCTCTCCCCTGCCTCACAGTCGTCACATTTGTAAGGCCCAAAATATCAAAGTTCTAATAGGAAATAGGAAAATCAAAAAGCAGTTTTTTTAGACTTCAGGCTGTGAGCTCCTTATAGGCAGGGAACCTGTTTGCTAATTCTATTGTACTCTCCCAAGTGCTTAGTATAGTGCACTGCACACACTAAGCATTCAATAAATACCACTGATTGATTGATTTTTAACCAGTATATGGGAGAAGGGGTGTAGCCTAGTGGAAAGAGCAACCCATCAATCAATCATATTTATTGAGGGCTTACTGTGAGCAGAGCACAAGCCTGGGAGCCAGAGGACTTGGGTTCTAATCTCAACTCTGCTACTTGTCTGCTGTGTGACCTGAGGCAAGTCACTTCATTTCTCTGCATCTTGGTTCCCTCATCTGCAAAATGGGGATTCAAGACCTGTTTTGAACCATGAGCCCCATGTGAGACAATTATTTCCTATCAACCACATGCCACAAACACCACAACTATTATTAACCGAACTTCCTACTCTATTCCAGAAATTAGCCTAGGCCCAGAGAGGAGTTCCGTCAGTCCAAGAAAATACTGGCTTAGTGGATAGAGACCGGTCCTGGGCGTCGGAAGGAACTGCGTTCTAATCCCGGCTCTTCCACAAGACAGCTTGGTGACCCTGGGCAAGTCACTTAACTTCTCTGAGCCTCAGTTACCTCATCTGGAAAATGGGGATTAAGACTGGGAGCCCCCAAGTGGGTCAGGGACTGTGTCCAGTCTGATTAACTTGTATCTACCCCAGAGCTTAAACGGTGCCTGGAGTACAATATAACGACAGACACATTCTCTGCCCGCAACAAGCTTACAGTCTACAGGGGGTAAATCCATGAGAGTCGTCAGGCCTGAGTTCTATTTTCCAATATTGTGTCCTTCCCCCTAGATATCCTGGCCATCATCATCATCAATCGTATTTATTGAGCGCTTACTGTGTGCAGAGCACTGTACTAAGCGCTTGATTTCACTCCCTCATGTGCACAACCAAAAACTGGTCTTGTGTCTGGTTCTCTCCCTCATAAATTAGCAGTGTGGCCCAGTAGAAAGGCCACAGGCCTGGTAGACAGAGGACCTGGGTTCTAATCCAAGCACTTAGTAGAGTGCTCTTCACGCTGTAAGCACTCAATAAGCACAACTGATTGATTGGCTCTGGCTCCGCCACTTATTGTGACCTTGACAAGTCACTTGACTCTTCGGTGCCTCAGTTTCCTCATCTGCAAAATGGGGATTCAATACATGTTGTCTCTCCTACCTAGACTGTGAGCCCTGTGTAGGATCTGACTAAACTGCATCTACCCCAGTGCTTAGTACAGAGGCCTCAACTGTAAAATGGGGATTAAGGCTGTGAGCCCCATGTGGGACATGGACTGTGTCCAAACTGATCAGCTTGTATCTCCCCCAGCACTTAGTACAGTGCCTGACACATAGTGAGCACTTAATTATTAAAAAAAAAACAGTGCTTGGCATTTAGTAAGGGCTTAACAAATACATTATTGTTATTATTATTATTATTACTGAAGAAAAATGTGAACTACAGGCTAGTTTTCGTCAAATCAGGATAAACTCCAGATTAAACTATCTACATGGCCATTAGATTGTAAGCTCATCAAAGCAGCATGGCTCAATGGAAAGAGCCCGGGCTTTGGAGTCAGAGGTCATGGGTTCAAATCTCAGCTCCGCCAATTGTCAGCTGTGTGACTTTGGGCAAGTCACTTAACTTCTCTGTGCCTCAGTAAAAACGGGGATTAAGATTGTAATCTTAAACAGCATGGCTGCTTAAGCAGCGTGGCTCAGAGAAGCAGTGTGGCTCAGTGGAAAGAGCCCGGCCTTTGGAGTCAGAGGTCATGGGTTTGAATCCCAACTCCGCCACACGCCTGCTGTGTGACCTTGGGCAAGTCACTTAACTTATCTGTGCCTCAGTTACCTCATCTGTAAAAATGGGGATTAAGATTGTAAACCACCTGTGGAACAACCTGATCACCTTGTAACCTCCCCAGAGCTTAGAACAGTGCTTTATGCATAGTAAGGGCTTAATAATTGCCATTATTATCAATCAATCAATCAATCAATCGTATTTATTGAGCGTTTACTATGTGCAGAGCACTGTACTAAGCGCTTGGGAAGTACAAATTGGCATCACATAGAGACAGTCCCTACCCAACAGTGGGCTCACAGTCTAAAAGGGGGAGACAGAGAACAGAACCAAACATACCAACAAAATAAAATAAGGAGGATAGAAATGTACAAGTAAAATAAATAAATAAATAAATAAATAGAGTAATAAATATGTACAACCATATATACATATATACAGGTGCTGTGGGGAAGGGAAGGAGGTAAGACGGGGGGATGGAGAGGGGGACGAGGGGGAGAGGAAAGAAGGAAATAAAATTATTATTATTATTATTATTATTACCCAAGTGGGCACCCAGCACAGCCCCCTACACCCAGAGATGCCCATCACAGTGCTCTGCATCCCATCTCTCCCCTCTCCTTCATTGATTCTTTCCTCTCCTTCACTGCTTCTCCTTCCAGTGACTGAACACGGACCCCCATCCCCCCAAACTGTCCCCCAGTGACCCAACACTGACCATCCCACATCCCTGACTCTACCCCAGTCACCCAGCATGGACCACTCCAGACCCTCTTTCCTCTCCATCCCTGACCCTCCCCTCTCCATCACTGACTCTCTCCTCAGTGACCCAGCACGGGCTATCCAACACCCCTGACTCTCCCCCACTCTCCGTCCCTGACTCTTCCCTCTCCATCCCCGACTCTGCCCCAAGTGACCCAAAACAGACCATCCATTTCTTCTAACTCTCCTTTTCCTCCCTGACTCCTCCTTGAGAGATCCAACATAGATCCCCCCAAACACCCCTGACTCTCCCCTCTCCAATTCTGACTCTACCGGCACAGCCCGGACCATCCGACACCTCCGAATCACTCCGGGACCGACCCATCCTCTTTTCCGACTCCCTTCCGTGTCACCCTAACTTGCTCCCTTTGTTCTTCCCCCTTCCCAGCCCCACAGTACTTATGTATGTATCTGTTATTTATTTATATTATTGTCTCTCTCCCTCCAGGCTGTAAGTTTGTTGTGGGAAGGGAATGTGTCTAATTATTGTTATACAGTACTCTCATCATCATCATCATCAATCGTATTTATTGAGCGCTTACTATGTGCAGAGCACTGTACTAAGCGCTTGGGAAGTACAAATTGGCAACATATAGAGACAGTCCCTACTCAACAGTGGGCTCACAGTCTAAAAGGGGGAGAGCCATGTTGCTTCTCAATAAATGCTGCTTCTCAGTACTCTCCTGAGCACTTAGTACAGTGCTCTGCACACACTAAGTGCTCAATCAATACAATTGACTGACCGGCTGACAGGAAACAATTCTGCTCTGCCCAGGGCCCTGCCCCAGAAGCAGATGATCCGTCAATCAGAACATTCATTCAATCGTATTTATTGAGCACTCAGTGTGTGCAGAACACTGTACTAAGCACTTGGAAAGTACGAAACATATAAACACATATACATATGTATATGTATACATGTACAACACATATAAACTATTATATATAATCTATATATTATAGATTAGATTATAATCTATATACTATAGATACATACACATTTATTGAGAAGCAGCATGGCTCAGGTGGAAAGAGCGTGGGCTTTGGAGTCAGAAGTCATGGGTTCAAATCCTGGCTCTGCCAATTGTCAGCTGTGTGACTTTGGGCAAGTCGCTTAACTTCTCTGTGCCTCAATTCCCTCATCTGTAAAATGGGTATGAAGACTGTGAACCCCAAGTGGGACAACCTGATCACCTTGTAACTTCCCCAGTGCTTTGCACATAGTAAGCGCATAATAAATGCCATTATTATTATTATAAACAAGTAAACAGGTATCAATACAAATAAAAAGAATTATAGATATATGCACATATACGTAAGTGCTGCGGGGAGGGGAGAGGCGGGGAAGAGCAAATGGAGTGAGTTGAGGTGATGCGGAAGGGAGGGGAAGCTGAGGAAGTGGGGGCTTAGTCTGGGAATAATTATGGTATTGGCTAAGTGCTTACTATGTGCCAGGCACTGTAACAAGCGCTGGGACAGACCCAAGCGAACTGGGTTGGACACAGTCCCTGTCCCACGTGAGGCTCACAGTCAATCCCCATTTTACAGATGAGGTAACCGAGGCCCAGGGAAGTAAACTGACTTGCCCAAGGTCACCCAGCAGACAAGTGGAAGAGGCAGGATTAGAACCCATGACCTTCTGACTCCTAGGCCCATACTGTAGCCATGTCCCCTCATCACTGCTACTGGGGTACACGTGAGACATCCCACCACAAATCCAAGACACCCTAGGTCCTTTGTACTGGCTCTGAGCTCCACAATGAAGTTGGCTCATCATAATTATGTAGCTCATCTACAGGTCGGGGGTTATAATCCTAAGGGGAGAAGCTTCAATCAAGAGTGTCTGTCCTGATTCAACTTGTATCAGTTCTTTTATTTTTTTTTTTGCTATGTGCCAGGCACCGTACTAAGCGCTGGGATCGATAGAAGCTAATCAGGTTGGACACAGTCCCTGTCATTCATTCATTCAATCAGTCGTATTTATTGAGTGCTTACTGTGTGATCATCTTTGTGCAGAAATGCTCTGGGCATGTTACTCCCCTCCTCAAAAATCTCCAGTGGCTGCCTGTCAACCTATGAATCAGGCAAAAACTCCTCACTCTCGGCTTCAAGGCTTTCCATCACCTCGCTCCCACCTACCTCACCTCCCTTCTCTCCTTCTCCATCCCAGCCCGCACCCTCCGCTCCTCTGCCACCGCTAACCTTCTCACCGTGCCTCGTTCTTGCCTGTCCCGCCATCGACCCCTGGCCCATGTCCTCCCCCTGGCCTAGAATTCCCTCCCTCCACACATCCACCAAGCTACCTTTCTTCCTCCCCTCAAAGCCCTACTGAGAGCTCACTTCCTCCATGAGGCCTTCCCAGACTGAGCCCCCTTTTTCCTCTCCTCCTCCCCATCCCCCCCACCCTACCTCCTTCCCCTCCCCACAGCACCTGTATATATGTTTGTACAGATTTATTACTCTATTTATTTTACTTATACATACTTACTATTCTATTTATTTTGTTAATGATGTGCATCTAGCTTTACTTCTATTTATTCTGATGACTTGACACCTATTCACATGTTTTGTTTTGTTGTCTGTCTCCCCCTTCTAGACTGTGAGCCCTTTGTTGGGTAGGGCCGTCTCTATATGTTGCCAACTTGTACTTCCCAAGCGCTTAGTACCCTGCTCTGCACACAGTATGCGCTCAATAAATACGATTGAATGAATGAATAAATGTGCAGAGCACTGTACTAAGTGCCTGGGAAAGTACAATACAGCAATAAAGACTGAAAAATCTCTGCTCCAACGAGCTCACAGTGTAGAGGGGGGAGACAAACATCATTACAAATAAACAGACATCACTGTAAATAAATAAAATTATAGATCTATACTTAAGTTCTGTGGGGCCGGGGGGGGGGGGGGGGGCAAACAAAGGGAATAAGTCAGGGTGATGCAGAAGGGAGTGGGAGATGAGGAAAAGCGGGGTTTAGGCTGGGAAGGCCCCTGGGAGGAGATGTGCCTTCAGTGAGTCTTTGAAGGAGGGGAGAGTCATTGTCTGACAGTTTTGAGGAGGGAGTGCTCCAGGCCAGGATGTGGGCCTGGGGTCAGCAATGAGACAGGTGAGATGGAGTCTCGGTGAGAAAGTTAGCACCAAAGGAGCGAAGTGTGCAGGTTGGGATATAGAAGGAAAGGAAACGAGGTGAGGTAAGGAGGGGGTGATGTGATGGAGTGCTTTAAAGCCAATGGTAAGGAGTTTTGTTTGATACGGAGGTGGCTGGGCAACCACTGGAGATTTTTGAGGAGGAGGGAGACATGTCCTGAACGTTTCTGTAGAAGGATGATCCGGGCAGCGGAGTGAAGTGCAGACTTGAGTGGGGAGAGGCAGGAGGTTGGGAGGTCAGAAAGGAGGCTGATGCAGTAATCTAGGCAGGATAGGATGAGTGATTATATTAATGAGGTAGCAGTTTGAATGGAGATGAAAAGGCAAATTTTAGCGATGTGAAGGTGAAAGCAACAGGATTTGGTGACGAATTGAATATGTGGGTTGAATTAGAGAGTGGAGTCAAGGATAACACCCAGGTTAAGGGGCTTGTGAAAAGGGAAGGATAGGGGTGTCGCCTAAGACAGGGTTTAGGTGGGAAGATAAGGAGCTCTGTTTCGGACATGTTAAGTTTGAGGTGACGGGAAGACATCCAAGTGGAGATGTCTTGAAGGCAGGAGAAATGTGAGCCGGGAGAGAGGCCAGGGGAGGAAATGTAGATTTGCGTATGATCTGCATAGAGATGGTAGTTGAAGCCGTGGGAGCGAACGAGTTCTCCAGGGGAATGAGTGTAGTTGGAGAATAGAAGGAGACCAAGAACTGAATCTTGAGGGACCCCCAAAGTTAGGCAGGGGGAGGCAGAGGAGGAGCCCGCCAAGGAGACTAAGAATGAACAGTCAAAGAGATAATAATAATAATAATAATGGCATTTGTTAAGCACTTACGATGTGCAAAGCACTGTTCTAAGCGCTGGGGGGTACGAGGTGATCAGGTTGTCCCACGTGGGCCTCACAGTCTTCATCCCCATTTTACAGAAGTGGCTTGCCCAAGGTCACACATTAGACTTATGGGGGAGCCGGGATTAGAACCCATGACCTCTGACTCCCAAGCCTGTGCTCTTTCCACTGAGCCACAATGCTTACAGTGCTCTGCACACAGTAAGCGCTCAATAAACACGATTGATTGATTGATTGATTCTCCAAGATCACTTCTCTGGGCCCCAGTTGCCTCGACTGTAAAATGGCGATTGGGACTGTGACCCCAACGTGGGACAACCTAATTGCCTTGTACCTACCCCAGGGCTTGGTACAGTGCATAACAGCGCTTAACAAAACCATTATTATTATTATCATTATAACATTATTATCATTATACTAAATACAACTGAATGAATGAATGAATAGCGGAGCTGCGCCTCACTCTCGCCCCCTGGTGGCGCCCATCGTTATATAGGGCGGCTGCGCCTCTCTATCGCCGCCTGGTGGCGAAAAAGTATGGTACCCCAATAAGCTGGTTCTGTAAGAAACTCATCAGGTTGGACACAGTCCACGTCCCACAGGGGACTCGCGAGTTTTCATCCCCATTTGAGAGATGAGGTACCTGAGGCTCAGAGAAATGAAATGACTTGCCCAGGGTCACCCAGCAGAGACATGGCAGGGGCTGGATTTGGATCCAGGTCCTTCCGGGCTGTGGCCACCAGGCGGCGCTGCTTCTCTCCCAGATGGTGATTCGGGGCGGCCGCGCTTCTCTATCGTCACCTGGTGGCACTTTGCTCCAACAGCGCCGGCTTCTTCCCTGAGCCTCCATCACTTCTAGGTCATCATCATCAACCGTATTTATTGAGCGCTTACTGTGTTCAGAGCACTGTACTAAGCGCTTGGGAAGTACAAATTGGCAACATATAGAGACAGTCCCTACCCAACAGTGGGCTCAGGAATGATTGAATGGACGGATGACTGAATAAGTGATTGAACGAATGGAGCAACGATTGGATGGATGGATAAGTGATTGAATAAATGAATGGAGGAATGATTGAATGAATGATTGGATTGATGGATGGGTGAATGATTGAATGAATAATTAGATGAATGGAGGAATGATTGAATGGATGGATGACTGATTGAATGAATGGAGGAATGATAGAATGGATGGATCGCCTCCTGCTCCTTTCCCACCGCCTTCCCCTGGCCTGGATCTCCCTCCCCTTCCACATAGGCCAGACCGCCACTCTCCTCATCTTCAAAGCATTATTATGGTGGCAACTGCGCCAAGAGACCTTCTCCGATTCAGCCCTCTTTCCCTGGGGGCTCCCTCACCCATCCGCATCGTCTACACCTTCTTTGGACATCCACTATTTTCCCTGCAGCATTTATTTTTGTATCTGTAAACTGCGCACTTTGTGTACAGAAATGCGGTGGGCGGGAGTGAGCACAGAGGAGTTGTATAATAATAATAACGGTGGTATTTATTAAGCACTTAATATTTGGCCGGCACTGTATCCCGACTCCGCCGCTTGTCAGCTGTGTGACTTTGGGCGTCTACCCCAGCACTTAGCGCTGGGGTTGATACAAGGTAATCAGGTTTTCCCCTCGTGGGGGCTCACAGTCTTAATCCCCATTTTACAGATGAGGTAACTGAGGCACAGAGAAGTTAAGTGACTTGCCCAAGGTCACACAGCAGACAAGTGGTGGAGCCGGGATTAGAATCCACACATTCTGACGTCACAACTTCTCTGGGCCTCAGTTCCCTCAACTGTAAAATGGGGATGAACACTGTGAGTCCCACATGGGACAATCTGATGACCTTGTATCTATCCCAGCGCTTAGAACGGTGCTTGGCACATAGTAAGCGCTTAACAAATACCATCATTATTATTATTGTTACTAATCACTGGGGTAAATACAAGAAAATTGAGTTGGACACAATCCCTCTCCCACGTGGAGTTCACAGTCTCAATTCCCA